>NC_090740.1:2704509-2719509 GCF_036898095.1 Palaemon carinicauda
GAAGAAACTACGAAAATTGGAAGATTCCTTTCATGAAATATATATATATATATATATATATATATATATATATATATATATATATATGTATATATATATATATATATATATATATATATATATATATATATATATATATATATATATATACATACATATATATATATACACATACATATATGTATCACTCATTTTGCACATTTAGACGTGTCTTTTATATTCAATTAGGCCATATAATATACTTCTCCTAATATCTGGATTCTCTCTATACCTCAGGATAAGAGACCCAAGGGGGAATCAACTCATAGATAATAGCTTCTGGTCAGCCAGAGAATCGAACCCGGGCCCGAGAGACTGAGGTGACAATGACAAACTATCTAGCCACAAAGAGAGGTTGTGGCTAAGTAGTATGGCACTGTCACTTTAGTTTCTCGGGCCCGGATTCAATTCCCCGGTCGACCAGAAGCTATTATCTATGAGTTGATTCCCCCTTGGGTCTCTAATCTCGAGGTATAGAGAGAATCCAGATATTAGGAGAACTATAATACATTCATGTGTATGTAACTTTGAGTATCGTTCAAATGGTGTTAAGACGAAGGAGTAAGGGAGTCATATAATAGGCGAAGAACGGAAGGTAGAAGAGTGAGTACAAAAGATATAGGGAGGAAAGGAGACACACACACACACACAAACACACACACATATATATATATATATATATATATATATATATATATATATATATACAGAGAGAGAGCGAGAGAGAGAGAGAGAGAGAGAGAGAGAGAGAGAGAGAGAGAGAATTAAGAGGGTTTGCGAAGATTAAAGAACGGTTTAAAGTATTCTGACATGGTTTGGTCACGTGGTAAGAAAGGAGAGCAATAGAATGGTGAAAATAAGAATGCTGTTTCAGCGGCTATCTAAAGGCTTTCGTCAGGGCATATTTACATAGAAATCCTAATTCTCATATAATGGCAGTGTACTCGTACAAAAAAAAACAAAATTCAATTAAATCTACATACTCAAAAATAGATTACTATTTGAAAATTTTAATATATTCCCCATGAAAATTCCTGAAAATGCTATGAGCGCACTGCCGTTATATAAGGATAATGGTTCTATATAAATCTGCCCTGATAAAAGCCATTAGTTATTGGTTGAAACAGCTGTTGGAAAGAATGAAATAAATGAAGCAGCACAGTAACAAATTCTGTCGTTTCCTTCAAAATTATATCACTCAAGGAAAAAAAGCTAAAGAAAACTGGAAAAGTTTAGTCTTAAAATTGTTAATGACACAAGAGATTTAGCATTTGATGTATATATATATATATATATATATATATATATATATATATATATATATATATATATATGTACAATTATACATATATTATATATATATGTATATATCTATATCTATCTATCTATCTATCTATATATATATATATATATATATATATATATATATATATATATATATATATATATATATATATATATATATATATACAAACACACGCCATAAACAGATCTTAATATAGGGTTCTCTCTGCCTCGGTATCAGAGATTCAAGGGGGAATCAACTATATGATAATAGCTTCTGGTCGGCAAGGGAATCGAACCTAGGACCCAAGAAACTGAGATTCCAATGGCTTAGTAGGTGGTAAGTCATTGGAATTTTAGTTTCTTGGACCCGGGTTCGATTCCCTGTCCGACGGGAAGCTATTATAAAGTTGATTCCCCTTTAGGTCTCTGATCCCGAGGCAGAGAGAATCCGATATTAAGAGATATTTATGGATTTTATGAATATATGTGAACAACATGTATAAATGTGCAAAATTATTAATACATATATCTATGTATATATATATACGTGTGTGCATGTGATTGCAAAGAAAATACTTGGATACAATTGTCAGGAGATTTATGTCTAATGGAAGAAGAACTACGAATAGCAATGAGCCGATTGGGGATTCAAACAAAACAAAAACTCTTTGACATGTCTAACTTTGTCGTTGGGTTTAATGAGACCAAGTTAAACAATTAACATATAATGGTCGGGTTAGCCAACTTAAATCGACTGTCAACTAGTTTTCCAGAGGCCAAACTGAAGTGGAATATTGCATTAGGACTCCCAATGAATACGATGATAATGTCTGCAACTAATTGCAATACACTAGTAGTTTAAAATAAAGTTATAATGAATTAGAAACTTTAAGACTTGCCTGTTATTCATGATTTCTACTACGAAATATAAGTGCTATGTATAAAACGGGTAGATGGAGACGGTTTGGGTATGCTCTTCGCACTCCTCAAGAGAAATTAGTTCACCAAACTTTCATCTGGGCTCCATAGGGTACTAGAAGAGTTGGAAGACCCAGACCTATATGTCTGAGAACTATGAAACGTAAGTATTGATTTAAAAGCTCTAAATAGAGATGACTGGCTGAGTCTAACCAAGGCCCTTTGCGTCAATAGGCGTAGGAGGAGATGATGATGATAATGATGTATAAAAGAAATTTACTGAAAAAAAAATTAATGATACAAGTCAACCAAATTATAAATTTTGTCCAACAAATTACCAAAACAAATGATTGCTAATTATGGCTTTTCGATCGTTTTATATTAATAGAAAAGCTGAAAAAACTAATTAATATTCCATAACCTTTTAACGAGTTGTTGTGGGCACTTATGTATTTATTCACAGATATATCAACTGATAGTTAAAATATACCTCTCACATTGAAACTGAACAAAAACTGATCAAAGCTCGTGCTAAATTATATGAGAAAAATCGTACTCATGCGTTTCTTTTTTTAATGATTTTTTTAATAAGGAAAACTTAGTTCTTAAACGTCACCAATAAATTAAAATGATGGCTGTTTGTGTTAAAAATTGGATATTTCGTGAAAAGAAGCAATTAAGCCAAATATCCTCTAAAACCTGGCAATTAAGCCAAGCTTTATTTAAGCCAGAGAGTTAACCCAAGCAGTTGAACAGGGCATTATCTAAGTCAGGCAGTTGGGCCAAGCATAATTTAAGCCAAGCAGTTAAGCCTAGAATCCTCTAGGCCAAACAATTGAGCCAAGAAGTTAAGCCTAGACTCCTCTAGATGACACATTTAAGCCTAGACTTCTCTAGGTCAGCCCCTTAAATCAAAGCATTTAAGCCTAGCCTCCTCTAGGGCAGATATTTAAGCTAAGCAGTTAAGCCTATACTCCTCTAGGTCAGACACTTAAGCCAAGAAGTTAAGCCTAGGCCCCTCTAGGTCAGACTTTTAACCCGAGCAGTTAAGCCTAGACCCCTCTGGGTCAGACACTTAAACCAATCAGTTAAGCCCACACTTCTCTAGGTTATACACTTTGGCTAAGCAATTAAGCCTAGACTCCTCTAGGTCAGACACTTAAGCCAAGAAGTTAAGCCTGGACTCCTCTAGGTCAGAAACTTAAACCAAGCAGTTAAGCCTAAGACTCCTCAAGGTCAGACACTTAAACCAAGAAGTTAAGCCTGGACTCCTCTAGGTCAGAAACTTAAACCAACCAGTTAAACCTAGACTCCTCTAAGTCAGACACTTAAGCCAAGAAGTTAAGCCTGGACTCCTCTAGGTCAGAAACTTAAACCAAGCAGTTAAACCTAAGACTCCTCTAGGTCAGACACTTAAGCCAAGAAGTTAAGCCTGAACTCCGCTAGGTCAGAAACTTAAACCAAGCAGTTAAGCCTAAGACTCCTCAAGGTCAGACACTTAAACCAAGAAGTTAAGCCTGGACTCCTCTAGGTCAGAAACTTAAACCAACCAGTTAAACCTAGACTCCTCTAAGTCAGACACTTAAGCCAAGAAGTTAAGCCTGGACTCCTCTAGGTCAGAAACTTAAACCAAGCAGTTAAACCTAAGACTTCTCTAGGTCAGACACTTAAGCCAAGAAGTTAAGCCTGGACTCCTCTAGGTCAGAATCTTAAACCAAGCTGTTAAACCTAGACTCCTCTAGGTCAGACACTTAAGCCAAGAAGTTAAGCCTGGACGCCTCTAGGTCAGAAAATTAAACCAAGCAGTTAAACCTAAGACTTCTCTAGGTCAGACACTTAAGCCAAGAAGTTAAGCCTGGACTCCTCTAGGTCAGAATCTTAAACCAAGCTGTTAAACCTAGACTCCTCTAGGTCAGACACTTACGCCAAGTAGTTAAGCCTGGACTCCTCTAGGTCAGAATCTTAAACCAAGCAGTTAAACCTAGACTCCTCTAGGTCAGACACTTAAGCCAAGAAGTTAAGCCTGGACTCCTCTAGGTCAGAAACTTAAACCAAGCAGTTAAACCTAAGACTTCTCTAGGTCAGACACTTAAGCCAAGAAGTTAAGCCTGGACTCCTCTAGGTCAGAATCTTAAACCAAGCTGTTAAACCTAGACTCCTCTAGATCAGACACTTACGCCAAGTAGTTAAGCCTGGACTCCTCTAGGTCAGAATCTTAAACCAAGCAGTTAAGCCTAAGACTCCTCAAGGTCAGACACTTAAACCAAGAAGTTAAGCCTGGACTCCTCTAGGTCAGAAACTTAAACCAACCAGTTAAACCTAGACTCCTCTAAGTCAGACACTTAAGCCAAGAAGTTAAGCCTGGACTCCTCTAGGTCAGAAACTTAAACCAAGCAGTTAAACCTAAGACTTCTCTAGGTCAGACACTTAAGCCAAGAAGTTAAGCCTGGACTCCTCTAGGTCAGAATCTTAAACCAAGCTGTTAAACCTAGACTCCTCTAGGTCAGACACTTACGCCAAGTAGTTAAGCCTGGACTCCTCTAGGTCAGAATCTTAAACCAAGCAGTTAAACCTAGACTCCTCTAGGTCAGACACTTAAGCCAAGAAGTTAAGCCTGGACTCCTATAGGTCAGAAACTTAAACCAAGCAGTTAAACCTAAGACTTCTCTAGGTCAGACACTTAAGCCAAGAAGTTAAGCCTGGACTCCTCTAGGTCAGAATCTTAAACCAAGCTGTTAAACCTAGACTCCTCTAGATCAGACACTTACGCCAAGTAGTTAAGCCTGGACTCCTCTAGGTCAGAATCTTAAACCAAGCAGTTAAACCTAGACTCCTCTAGATCAGACACTTAAGCCAAGAAGTTAAGCCTGGACTCCTATAGGTCAGAAACTTAAGCTAAAGAGCTCAGCCTTAACTCCTTTAGGTCAGACACTTAAACAAAGCAGTTAAGCCTGGACTCCTTTAAAGGTCAGACACTTAATTTTGTCATGCCAAGGCAATTTATCTTGAAAATTAGTGTTTTTCAAATTCTGTCTCTTCCCTTGATACTTAATATTAAGACCTGGGATTAATACCCTAAACAGACGTGATATAAACTTCAAATAAAATGAAAAGTTATTTTTCTAAAAGTCCTTTTTTGGCTTATGAATCAAAAATAGGAAAAAACGGCTCTATTTTATTGTTTCATAATGTCTTTCTAAGTTATATACCAAATTTGAATGCTATATCTTTAAAACTAAGGAAGACGATGCAATTTCAAGGTCAATAAGCATTGTTTTGAGATACGGGCATTCAAAGTTTTTTTTTTATTTCTACGAAGACAATATTAATAAATCCTGATTGTTATGAATTTTATGTTCCTTTTTGGATATTAATAAACCAAAACAATATCATTTATCATAATTCAATCATAAGCGAAGATCCCTTTGCTCAATATCTTGCTTCTTTAGGCGAGACGGTCTCTCCTTCATCATCTCTCCTTCACTAACTCCCCTAATTTCGGCTATATTACCCACTTCTGAACTCTTATTAGAGCAAATTTTCTTCTTCCTTATGCTAGCGAGATGTTGAAATTGTCTTTTCCTCCTAGGCATCATGAAATTCTTGCCGAAATTGAGAAATACAGTTGTAAAAACGAGTGAATGTCAGAGGTCAAACTCAACTAAGAGAGTAAGAGGAATTTTGACAAAATATTTCATATACGGATTCTCCATTGCCATACGAAGCTCTGTGATTTTTCTTCAGGATTTTGTTTTTCTTCCTATAGCCCCATATATTGGCATACCAAGCAGTTAAACCTAGACTCCTCTAGGTCAGACACTTAAACCAAGCAGTTAAGCCTAGATTACTCTAGGTCACAGACTAAGGCCAAGAAGTTAAGCCTGGAATCTACTAGGTCAGACACTTAAGCCAAAGAGTTAGGCCTGGACTCCTCTTGGTCAGACATTTAAACAAAGCAGTTAAGTCTGGACTCCTCTAGGTCAGACGCTTAAACCAAGCAGATATGCCTAAACTCCTCTAGGTCAGACACTTAAGCTAAGCAGTTAAACCTAGACTCTCCTGGGTCAGACACTTAAGTCAAGCAGTTAAGTTTAGACTCCTCTAGGTTAGACACTTAAGCCAAACAGTTAAGCTTAGACTCCTCTAGGTTAGACACTTAATCCAAGAATTTAAGCCGAGACTCCTCTAGGTCAGACACTTATGTCAGGCAGTTAAGCCTGGACTCCTATAGGTCAGACACTTAAGCCAAAGAGTTAAGCCTGGACTGCTCTAGATCAGACACTTAAACCAAGCAATTAACCCTAGACTCCTCTACGTCAGAAACTTAAACCAAGCAGATAAGTGTAGACTCCTCTAAGTCAGACACTTATGTCAGGCAGTTAAGCCTGGACTCCTCTAGATCAGACAATTAAACCAAGCAATTAAGACTAGACTCCTCTACATCAGACACTTAAACCAAGCAGATAAGCGCAGACTCCTCTAGGTCAGACACTAAAGCATATACTCCTATAGGTCAGACACTTAAGCGAAGCAGTTAATCCTAGACTCCTCTATATCAAACACTTAAGCGAAGCAGTTAAGCTTAGACTCCTCTAGGTCAGACACTTAAGCCAAGCAGTTAAGCCTAGACTCCCCTAGGTCAGACACTTAAGTCAAGCAGTTAAGCCTAGACACTTCTAAGTCAGAACTTAAGCCAAAGAGTTAAGCCTAAACTCCTCTAGGTCAGACAATTCAGCAAGTCTTACTATATCGAAGGCATCACTTAGGCTAGGCAGCTAAGCCAAGCATAATCTAAGTTAAGCAGTCAAGTCGAGCCTCATTTAACCATTTGCTTATGAACCATCTCTTCTAGTTCTTCTATCTCTTCAACATGTTGTAGTGCCCTCTGAATTAAGACCTCTTATTCTTCTCGATTTTTTTTCCAGTTGCTCCGTCATTCTTAGATTCAAGAGTTATCATTCTTAGTTAACCTGTTTTCATATTCTCCACTTGAAACTTCTTTATTGTGGAGTTTCCTGTTCAGATGTCCGCTCTTTTGTTGCAGATCTTCCATTTTAACAATTAACTTGTTAATCTCTATCTCTTTGTGCTTTTGAATAGTTTCTATTCTATTAGAAAGACTGAGTCTACTTCTAATTTTTCTCTCTTTTCCACAAATTTTAATTCCACCTTAATTAAGGCCTCCGTTTCCTCCTTGTTCAGACAGAAAGATTTATCTGGTCAGTCTCCTTTAGTTAATTCAATATCCTCCAATTAATACCCCTTTATTGTAGAGTTTCTCCTTAGATGTTTGTTCTTTGGCTCCAACAATCGTTAGACATCGGAAATGTCAAAGATCCCTCACTCAAGAGGACCAATCAATGCGAACTCACGAGTAATAACTAGAAAATCACTCTGAGAATGCAGATCTCCGCCACGGCAGCTTATTTCTAGAAATCAGCTTGCCCTTCCCAGAATCAACTTACACCGTAAATGTATTTTAAGTCTGTTTGACAACCATGTGCGAACTTGGGGACCTTGATCTTGACCTTTGACCTAGGACTTTCAAAATTGAGTCACCTCCACGTCTCAACATTAATATTTAATCCCTGAAAGTTCCACTACTATGTGAGTAAAATTGTGGCCAGGAAGTTGATCATAAACAGACAAACGGACAAACAGACAGACAGGGGTGAAGACATAACTCTCTCTCTCTCTCTCTCTCTCTCTCTCTCTCTCTCTCTCTCTCTCTCTCTCTCTCTCTCTCTCTCTCCTATCAAAAGATTGTATAGAATTTATCTTCTGTACATTTAAGAAATAGAAAGCAACTTGTATAACTTAAGGGACACACGGTAGAGCGTAGACCTCTGCCGCGCCAACTTATTTCTCGACCTTTTGCTCAACCTTGACCTTTGACCTTAACATGTATTAATTGGCGGGGATTTTCATACACTCAAATATAAACCATGTTTGATGTCTCTGTAATAATGTTGTACAAACTTAGGGCTGATTAAGTGAATTGGACAATTTGCTTGACCATGACCTTTGACTTTTGACCTTGCCCTTCCTAAATATATTCAGTTCAAGCTTTTTACATGACAGTTAATCCCTGCAAGTTTCATTACTCTACGATTAAATTTGTGGCCAGGAAGCTGTTCACAAACAAACACACACACACCCACAAAGAAACACACAAACAGGGGCGAAAACATAACCATCTTCCAACTTCGTTGGCGGCGTAATAATAATAATAATAATAATAATAATAATACTTCAAAGGGTTCAGTTTCTCCAATAGCTATTATTAATTTTGTCCTTGTTCTTTTGAATATCATCTCCACCATTATAACCAACTTCTTCGGGACTTTCCTCTTCCTCCAGCACCAAAATATCCCATCTCATTGTATTCTGTCATAAGTCTTCTCTATATATAGAAAAGCACAGAAGACCTTCTGGTTTCCCTCTAGTCTCTTTTCCAATAACTGTCTTACTATAGAGATGGCTTCTACATTCCCTCTCCCCCTCATGAATCCATACTTCTGTTTCCCAATATTTTACAATCTCTCGCAATCTCTCATCTAGTACCCTCTCGTATAGAATTAGGAGAACTATCCAAAACAATAAACATTTCCAATTCGTTTTCGCTTTTGTGTTCTCCGGCGTCTGCAGGATTTATTCATTCCTCTTTTGTTGCATCCTTTTCATCCCTTTTCCCTAAAAGATTTAACACTGATCTACTAGACGTCTCTCTCTCTCTCTCTCTCTCTCTCTCTCTCTCTCTCTCTCTCTCTCTCTCTCTCTCTCTCTCAAATATTTGTCATGAGTCGTTAACGATTTCCGTATCCTCAAATTTTCCTATAACATATGTTATTAATATCAAGTATACTGGCATTAATTTGTTTATCTAACTATAATTGCAGAAAAAAATACATTGTTCTATTTCTGCAAAGTCATCACTTTTCCTTAAAAAATATATCCATATTACAATTATTTTCATAAGGGAAGGAAAGTCAAACAATATTAATCCTGAACTCAATATATCTGCATCCAATACCCCTTCATATCTGATAAGATCATCTGGAAATATTCACTCTCCACTCCAGCTCCGTTTGTTTAAGAATCAATCAGTCAGTCAGTCAGTCTCCTCGGCTTCGTAGATCCTGTTGGCAGTTATAGTGGAGCGGATACCTGACAAAATAGTTCATTTTATGATACAAGCATAGAACTTTGCACAAAGCTTCCTTGTGATGTTCTTAAAGAAATAAAACTGTGAGCCACTCAATTTTTTTAACTTTTCAAGATGGCCGCCACATTTTTTAAAATGGCGGCAAAATCCTATTCCAGAATTTGACAAATTGACCATACGAAGTAATTTTGATGACCAGTAGCCTAGATTTGAGGTAAAACATCTATATTTAAGTCAGTATTCACTGTAAATACAATTTTGTGAAAAGTCTACAAAGCGCATGGGCGTAAGACTGACAAAGTCATATTGATTCATGTATCTTCGCATGTACAGGTGCATAATGCTGTGCATTGCAATCCTCACCTATAGCTCGTGCGTCGAATGGTTTGATATGCAAACGTTTGCCTCCTCGTCTGATAGATAGAGCTACCTCAAAACGTTTTCGTATCATGCTAGAAAGAAAGAGCACCACAAAGAAAGCCAGTATCCAAAGGCTATAGGGAGTGGGACTGATGTAATTCGTAATATTTCCGTCAGAGTATAAGCTCGCTCTCTCTCTCTCTCTCTCTCTCTCTCTCTCTCTCTCTCCTCTCTCTCTCTCTCTCTCTCTCTCTCATATATATATATATATATATATATATATATATATATATATATATATAATATATATATATATATATATATATGTATATATATAATTTTATATATATATATATATATTTATATATATATATATATATATATATATATATATATATATATATATATATATACTTATACTTAATCCTCTGCCACCCAGGGAATGCATAAGACCTGAATGAATTCACGCCATATATCTCTTTCCTGTCGCATCTCTCTGAGCTCAACCCAATTCTCAGATCCAACCTCCCTGCGCATTATCATCAGCCACGTTTCTCTTAATCTACCACATCCTCTTTTACCCAGCTGCTTCCATTCAGGTACATCCTGGACTAACTCATCATCCCTTTTTGAAATATGCCCCATCCACCTCCATCCTATTAACCCATGAAGCAAAGGAGAAAGTGAAACTGTTTTAAGGCGACTTCTTTAATAGGACAACCTTTGGTGAGGCGTAAAAACCCGTAGATTAGTGCCCAGTCGTTATTGACTTCATTAAGGGCGATAGGTTCTTGAGCGAATAAGCGCTGTTGAAACGCCGTAAAATATTTTCTTATAAATACAGTGACAATCTTTAGCAATAGAAGGGATGGGTGCCCTGAATAGAAATTTATTTATTTAGACATAAAGGCAGTTGGAGTCTTTTTAGTCGTATTACCGAGTTCAAGGTTTTCTTGCTGGGGTAATTCACTCCAACAAAACCTCAACAGAAAATGGAGTATGGGGAAAGTCAGAAGAGCCGCCCCTTATCCGTAGGAAATCACTCCTGATGAGCGAAATATTATTATTATTATTATTATTATCATTATTATTATTATTATAAGCTAAGCTACAACCCTAGTTGGAAAAGCAAGATGCTATAAGCCCTAGGGCTCCGACAGGGAAAAATAGCCCAGTGAGGAAAGGAAATATGAAGTAATGAAAAATGACAGTAAAATACTTGAAAAAAAAAACATTAACAAGATTAAAACAGATAATTAGTATATAGACTATAAAAAGAGACTTATGTCAGACTGTTCAACACAAAAAAATTTGCTGCAAGTCTGAACTTTTGAAGTTCTACGGATTCAACTACCCGATTAGGAAGATCATTCCATAACTTGGTCACAGCTGGAATAAAACTTCTAGTATCAGAACTATTGATACTATTTGTAGCAATGGATTTAGTAATATTAATAGGAGGTGCATAATAGTATAAATATTTGTTATATGTATTTATCAGTTTTGTATTAATGAAAATTATCTCCCTCAAAAGTTCAGTTCCTGGTTGAGAGAGAACTGAAGTATGTTTCAAGTAAATATGAGGAACAATATATATATATAAATATATAAATATATATATATATATATATATATATATATATATATATATATATATATACAGTATATATGTATATATATATATATATATATATATATATATATATATATATATATATATATATATATATATAATTTGTGCGTTCATGTATGCCTGTACGCATACACACACACACACAAACACACACACACACACACACACACATATATATATATATATATATTATGTATATATATATGTGTGTATGTGTCTATACCCTGAACTTATGAATATACACTTGTTTCAACCTTACAGATCTGACATCATTACATTTGATAACTGCGCCAACCATTGTAAAAAGTATTCATTCTCACTAGTATTCTCCAGATAGAGTCTGTTTTGTCTATCTGTGTCTCGCAACAAACGAAATACTTGATTCGAGGAAAAAAAATTGCTTTTATATTATAATCAAGAAATTATTCATCGAAAAATGAACAATTCAAACTATAAAGATATTGATTAAACCAATATTTGTTAATGCTTGCATGTAGTGAGATATAAATACGGTTATATAACTGCTTGATTTATATAATCTGTTTTTCTTTTCATGTCGATCTCTTCTTATCATATATTTGTCCTAGAGTTTTCCAAATTTGCCTTGCAAATAAACACCTTTTTTGGCACTATACAGCAGCATTGAATACAGTACAATATTTGTATACGGATTTACTTCATTTGGAGACGTTTTTGCTTAATAAAATTAGTATTCAAGAGGACATGATACCCTTGAAATATATCACTTTATTTTCCTTTTTTGCACGATTGAGTAACATTGTGAAAAGGTTGAAGGGTTACGAACAGCACTAAAACCTCTTGATAAATCCGTAACACATCCGAGTCACTAACGCAGAAGAACGCACAACTAAGACGCAATTGTCACGAACGTTCCTTTTCGATGTACTCAAAATGATTCGTTATGTTTCGTTTGTTATCAATTGTGCCATTAACTCCGTATCAATGGTTAAATATCGTGCGTTTTGCTGTACCTTATCTGTAGTAGCCTTTGCTGATACGTATCAAGTTGATACCTTCTGCCTATGCGTCAGCGCCGTGACATTGTTTACATTTTCCGGGTCAAGGACTACTAGTAACGCAGAACACGCGACCCTCTCCAAGGCTCGATTGTCTTAATAATATTATCGATAACAACACGAGCTCGTCACGATAACAAACAAGCTCAGTCCTGATTTATGACGGACATCTGAGTAAATGTTGTTGTTGTTATCGTTCTCGTGCAGTTACGCAACGGATTCTAAAAGTTCCTCCTTTGACAACGTACGTACTTGCAGATAAGATACGAATTCCAAACAACGATTTGTATATAAACAAAGACTCTGCCTCCGTTGCTCATTCTGGCAACTTGCTTCCTACCGGTAAAGTTGTGCTCAGCAAACTGCAGACGAGAGAAGATAGTTTCTGCAAAAGAGTTTTATCCCGAACCAGTTACTCATTTGCCACAGTTCACTAAAGTGAACACATCTTTATGTGAAGAAAACTTGAAAGTGTTTTAACAAGAAAAAAGAAGAAGAGTCGGAGAAACTTGTGTGTGTGATCGTCTGAGACGCTTTTGAATATAAAAGGCCTCTCACTTTTTGGTATTGTTTCTGCTATAAATGCCTGAAAGTTACCTCTGGTACTGTTCTTGCTTTTCAACTACCTCTTCAACCTTCTGGCAAACTCCACACCCTCCTTAGAGAAGATTTGGAAAATCTTCTCGGAATCATCCAACCTGAAATTCTTGAAAGCATCTAAGAAGAACCACGAAAGAAGATTTCACAGCAACGAAAGAAGATAAGAAACATCTCTACGTTTTTCATCGAAGAAACAGCAAATTATTCATCTATCAACATGGCGCGTAATCTTGGCGCAGTACAGGAGAAGTCCTATTCCCCAGTGCAAGTGAGAAAGGTCCATGTTGCAGGCAACAAGCAATGCTTCCTTTGCAATTGCAAAAGGAAGCGAGAAGATACTGAAACGCACTGGAAAAATTCCAGGGGACCTGGAGGCTGCATGCCTGGAGTGGTTGGGACATTTATCGACATACGGATAGTGAAGATGTGAACTCACATCTGCATGATTGAAGCAAGGCGATTGCACTGAAGTGGTATTCAGAGAGCCTGCTAATATTTACGGTCCGCTCAAAGCAATTTGGTATAATCTACTTTGTTTACACTATATTCTGTTAATGTTATTCTTGCAAGTATAGCAAGATGAGAGCTTTGTTCCAAGAGGTAGAGATGTAATCAGGAGTAAAATGAACCGCTGTATGATTTCCTTATGATAGCAAAATAAGTAGATTCATATACACATGATGGAATAGTTTTATTCTCCTTTATCTTAAGTATTGATGAAATTCTTGACTAAGATATGCAAACATGTAAAAGATTAGGAATTATTTGATAAAGAGCAAGACTTCAGGAATATATATATATATATATATATATATATATATATATATATATATACACAGTATGTATGTATGTATGTATGTATGTATATATATATATATATACGTATATATATAATATATATACACAGTATATATATATATATATATATATATATATATATATATATATATATATATATATATATATATACTGTACATCTATATTTAAAAAAGGAAAATAAATAAACACAAATAGAAATTACAAGCTGATGTACTAAATGTCTTTACCAACTATGAAATTAGTTGATTTTTATGTGATGAATTAATGCAAATGAAAACTATAAGATTTTATTGAAAAATGTATGAGATTGAAACGGATTGCTTAACTAAAATCATGTAAAAAAAAAAAAGGGATTAATTATATATAACATGGAAAATAATCCAGGCTAAATAAATCCAAGGGAAGTTTCTGAAGGCTTAAGTTAAGCACTTTATCATTCTAAAATGAATTTAAATAATCTAGAAACCGGTTTACATGGTCTGAATTTTTGAAAAGTCAAAAAGTATCGTCCAAATATCGACGCTACAAGAAAGGTTTAAATAAAAATACGTTTGCCAAAAGGTTGGTCCACACGGCGATCCCATTGGTACCCCATCTACCTGCACATATAACCTGTCATTAAACGAGAATGTAGATGTAATGGTAGCTAGTTCTATTAGTATTTAAAAAAAAAAAAAAAAAAAAAATATTATTGAAACTTTCAAAAATATCCTCTGGGTCAGGGAAAAGTTGTTTAAGAAATTCCAAATAAAAGAATTCCTAGCACCGATGCAAGTTGCTGTGGCCTGATTGGTAACGTCTCTGCCTGGTTTTTTCCAGTCGGGGGTTCGAGTCCCGCTCAGACTCGTTAGTGCCATTAGCGTCTGCAACCTTACCATCAATGTGAGCTAAGGTGGGGGGGTTTGGGGGAGCCTATAGGTCTATCTGCTGAGTCATCAGCAGCCACTGCCTGGCCCTCCCCGGTCCTAGCTTGGGTGGAGAGGAGGCTTGGGCGCTAATCATATAATATATGGTCAGTCTCTAAGGCATTATCCTGATTGTTAGGGCAATGTCACTGTCCCTTGCCTCTGCCATTCATGAGCGACCTTTAAACCTTTAAACCTCATTGAGCAATCTAATCTAAGAGCGATAAACTAAAGAGC
>NC_090740.1:2724509-2732009 GCF_036898095.1 Palaemon carinicauda
AAGAACTGATCAAATTGACGACTACCAAGCTTTGTCAGTTGTAGTGACTCGACAACCTTGCTGTCAACATCTTTTGTGTCAATAGCATAGAGAACGAAAGACTTCCTCAAAAGGGTTTCCCATTTCTATAAATACCGCCTTAAGATTTCTTATTTTTTCAAAACTCTGGTTTTGTGTAGAAAGTGTTTCCTCGTGGTGTTTGGATCTTTTTAACTTCATGTTTCCACTTGCTATTGAAAACTCGTCAACTAATCTACTAATCTGTGGTCCAGCAACTATCCATCTTCAAAGAGCTGAAGGATCTTCCGTCAAGCCAATGACATATTTCAAGAGAAAGCATGTCACGAAGGTGAATAGGCAACCATCTTGCATAGTTCATATGATCGAGCGCAAAGAAAAATGGAATTCGAGCTGAAAGACTTTCAATATAGAGCCTAAAATCGGATTCCCTGAAAGATCGGATGAATGACAGGACAAATAATTCCAAATTCGATATCAAACCCCAAAATTGAAATTGAGAACATTCTTTTTCGGGCAAAGAACACCACTCTAAACTTTCATTGACTTCAATGTCTTCTAGATTTAATTTCCTTTCGCTTGCATTTCGATAACCCTCTTTCACCAGTTCAAAGAGACAGCATGCTGTTATTTGGTGAACTTGTCTTGTTTTTGCAATGTTAGATACTGAGAGGAAGAATTCTTGGCTCAGCTTTTCCGCGTTGGCACACTCCTGTCAATTCGGGTACACCTTGACTATATATGGGGCGAATAAGTGTATTTGGGAGACTTAATAAAGCTGACACTAAACCCCATGCCGACTTTCACGGCAGCTAGTTGCACCAGTGTGCCCTGGTAGTGTAAGCAACTAACTAGTTAAAATTGCAGGATCCCCTGCAGTAGGCTAAATTACCGGACCTTACCCATCCCTCCATTTAAGTCAAAACTGGTTGACCCTATTGGCCTTGTGTTCCACCCCACTTCATAATCATTTCATGTTCATTTTATCATCCATTTCATATTCATTTCCCTGATATAGCCGAAGTCGCGTTGCTTGGGAGTAAATAAATAACCAACTTTTTTATGCCGCCATTTTGTTTTTGACCACCATTTTATAAGAAACCCCTGGTGAGTTATAGGCAATATCAATTACATTATAAGAATGTTAAACTCGCAAATCTGTATAATTGAATTATCAAAGGAACTAATTTGGTAAAATGTCAAGTTTCACCACCCAATTACTAATAAAATGAATAATTTGGGTTAAATTTTGCGCATGCACACTTTTTAATTTTCACGACATTGTATTTACAGTGACTATTGACATAAATATAGCGGTTTTCCTTCAAATCTATAGGCCACTGGTCATCAAAAGTGCTTCATATGACCCACTAGTCAAAATCTTACATGTGGAAAATCGGGAGTTTTGCTGCCATTTTAAAAATGTGGCAGTCACCTTGAAAAATGAAAAATTTGAGTGGGTCACAGTTTTATTTTCATAAGAACACCATAAAGAACCTTCATGCAAAGTTTGATGCTTATATCATAAAATGAACTATTTTGGTAAAGTGTTAATGTTACCCACCCTACTTTTATATATTTGTTTCCTGCAGGATTATGACTTTCGGTTAATATCATCAATTAATAAGCGTACTAATACAGTAACTAAGCAGTACATGATATGTGTTTTTTTTACTATGTTAGTAAAATACCAACCAGGAACCCTTTGGTTATTCTGCCCACGGCAGCCAATGTGTGTTTGCATAATTCTAATGATTTAATTAATCGCTTAGTTCAATTAGTCTTTGCTCTGCTGTGGGTCATTTTGCTTACATTTCAACATTATCTCATCGTTCTTCTGTTCTGGCAAGCAGTACATGTTGCACTACACGCGTCAACCCAGTGGCCAATTATGTTAGCATTATTTTAGTTATCTAATTAACCATTGAGTTCACATAGTCTTTGCTCAGCCATGCCCACTTCGCTTACAATTTAACATTATCTCATTGCTCCTCTGTTCTGGCAAGCTGGGTGAGTATATTGGCATTATTTTAGTTATATAATTAACCTCTTAGTTAAACTGGTCTTTGCTCAGCCATGGCTCACTTCGCTTACAATTTAACATTACATCATTGCTGCTCTACTCTGTTCTGGCAAGCGGTACACGTTGCGCTACTTATTTCAACTGGTATTTGCTCCCCTGTAATTCTCGCCACTACCTGCATTCATCATTCTCGGCTCATGTTCCCTCATTCTCATACAAAGGCAGCTCAGACATGATATCCTGGGTGTCTTCTTGCATCAGACAAAAAGGTTTCTGGCTGGTAGGCATAGTGTGAGATCTATGGGACACAAGTTAAAGCATCAGGTGTGTGAGAGGGTTAATAGGTAATAATAGAGAGGCAAGAGGAATGCAACTAAACTTCATCAAACAGACAACGAGCTTATATACAAGTACTTGTGAGCAAGAACGTCACAAAAAATCAAACTAACTAATGCAGGAAAAGGCAAGCTTAAACAGGTTCTGCTATCAGTGCAGGGGGGAATGAATTATATATATAAAAAAAAGAAATATTACTGTAAATGAGCGGGTGTGAAACACGTGTGGTACATGGCTTCCCCTTAAAAAAAGACAAACATGTGAAATAGGGCACCCTGGTCTTGAGAGCCGCCCTGTATCTCCTGCAGGATGACCCACCATCTTGCAGGAGACCCGCCATCTTGTAGGAGATACGGAGGTTTAAGGCAATCATTGGACACCCAATCTTCTTTACCACGAATGTTAATTAAAAGAGCTTTCGGTGTGCGACAGATCACGAGGAAAGGGCCCGTGTAAAGGGGCGTTAATTGTAGCTTGCTAGTGTCATTGAACAGGAAAACCTGCGATACCTTGTGCAAACTAGTTAGTATCTGTTGCTTCGCTGGGAGCTTGTAAGTCGGACGGCATGGAGTAAATTTTCCGATAACATCGTAGTCACTGGAGATTGTTGGAGGTTACGGACAGAAAAATTCTGTAGGGACGATCAATGGGTCGCCATATACCATTTCAGCTGGCGAGACATCCAGGGAGTCTAGAAGAAGCTGAGTAAAACAGTTGGAGTCATTACAGCCGGATATCAAACCTGCTTTGAGGGTGCAATGAAAACGTTCAACTATTCTGTTAGCAGCGGAGTTGTCTAATGTAAAGTGATGCCCAGGAGATTTTGCTTATGATGTCTACAATTGAGATGTGAAATTGGTACCCCTTTCAGAAGTAATATGCTCAGGGATACCCTGAGAGTATATGAGGCCAATATAGCAGTTTGCATGGGGAAGGCTTCAGGCTAATAAGTGGAGAGGTCAAAGACGCTAAACAGGTAACAATGTCCTTTTGATGTTGGTAGAGGAATTTTTATGGCGACATGAATGTGAGTAAAATGATGCTGATGTTCAGGAGGAGGAAGTGGCCACTCCTGAATCCGTGTGTGGATATACTTTTAAAGTTTGGCATAAGTAAAGGCATGGACCCAATCCTTAACATCCTAAGTAATGTCATGCAAAATGAACTTTGTCTACAACAGCTGTGTAGTAGATTGGTGCGATGGATGTTAAAAGTCCTGAATGAAACTAAATACCTGAAGGCGCATGGAGGCAGGTATCTATAGTCATGGTCTACCAGTAATGACGTAACAGAGGAGGGTGACGTCTTCCCAACGGATGGATGTGCATGATGTCCTACATGCTTGGTACTCTGGATCTTTTCGTTGGGCTTCTGCCATTGTATTGCAATTGTTTTCAAATATGGCAGAGAGATGTCGGAATTGACCAACAGACCAGGTGGCGGACTGTTGAGTGAAAGGGTGCACCAAAGGCACACGGTTCTTGCGAATGATGAATGGTGTACCTTCTAAGAGGTGGCGAAAGTGCCGGACAGCCAAATTTTTATCATCATTATTATTACTTGCTAAGCTACAACCCTAGTTGCAAAAGCAGGATGCTATAAGCCGATGGGCTCCAACAGGGGAAATACCACAGTGAGGAAAGGAAATAAGGAAATAAAATCCAAGAGAAGTTTACGAACAATAACATTAAAATAAATCTTTCATATATAAAAAACAAAAATTAAAAAAAAAACAAGTGGAAGAGAAACAAGATATAATAGTGTGCCTGAGTGTACCCTCAAGCAATTGATCTCTAACCCAAGACAGTGGAAGACCATGGTACAGAGGCTATGGCACTACCCAAGACTACAGAACAATGTTTTGATTTTGGAGTGTCCTCCTAGAAGAGCTGCTTACCAAGACTAAAGCGTCTCTTCTACCCTTATCAAGTGGAAAACAGCTACTGAACAACTACAGTGCAGCAGCCAACCTCTTGAGCAAAGAAGAATTATTTGGTAATCTCAGTGTGTCAGATGTACGAGGAAAGAGGAGAATGTGTAAAGAATAGACTAAACTATTCTGTGTATGTGTCGGCAAAGATGAACTGAACCGAAACCAGAGAAAGGGATCCAGTCTAGTACTGTCTGGCCAGTCAAAAGGCCCAATAAGTTTAGTGGTAGTATCTCAATGGATGGCTGGTGCCTTGGCCAACCTACTATAGCAATTCGCAGTCAAAAGCAGTGTAGCCAGATTCCGCCTTGGACAGTTTTCTACTGAAGGGGGTCAATGGGCTGGACGAGCCGTTGACCAAACGCCCAAGTACTGCACAAATAGCGACATTGCTGACATTGGTGGAGAGAAGGAGAGGGCCACGTCACATAGGAAAACTGAGAGCAGCAGCAGTTGATATGGCATTCTTTGCATTGTGAAAAACCACTTCTTGAAGTGGACCCCACTTCAGGTCTTTTGACTTGCACTTAGAGTGGCATAGAGGGGGGAAAGAGTGGCAGCAGTGGTGGGTGGCAGGAAACGGTGATAATAGTTGATCATGCCCAAGAGTTCTTGCAGTGCTTTGATGGTCGAGGGCGTGAGAAAGTTGGGAATGGCTGCTAATTTCTCAGTCAGGGGTGGACTCCTTCAGGACTGATGCGGTGCCTAAGAACAATACTTCCTTGGTGCCAAAGGTATAAATGTCATACCGGTCTACAAGGGTGCTCTGATGCATAGGTGATGGATGTGTTCCTCTTTGGAGGAAGATAACACTAGTATGTCGTCCATTTAACATATGCAGAAGGGGAGGTCCCCTGAGATGCTATCCATGAGGTGTTAAAAATTAGCCCCAACATTATGATGACCAGAACAGGAGTAATTGAAGGTGTATATACTGAAGGGGCTGCCAACGGAGGTCTTGGGATGTCTTTAGGGTTCATAAGCACTTGATAATACCCGTTCAAGAGGTCAAGCGTGGAGAAAACCTTCGCTTTGTGCAGGTAGGAGGTAATGTCGCCGATGTTTAGGAGGGGATAGTGGTCCAGTTCTGTCTGCCTGTTTAGATGCCTGTGGTACACACATGGAGGCATAAACATCTTTCTTCAGAATGATGTATAAGGGCAACGACCATGGACTTGAGGCCACTTGGCAAAGGCCCATTTCTTCCATTTAAGCGAACGTTTGTTTAGCGGCTGCCTAATGATCCTGTTCCAGATGCCTAAATCTGGTGAACACTGGGGGTGTTTGGACAGAAGACTTCTTGGTACAGTGTGAGGAGGGGAGTGTAGGCATCCGTGGGTGCGTGATTTGGAGAGCGAGGTCAGAGGGGTGGGTTGAAGAAGTGTCAAAAAGTAAGAGTCAGCACTGACTAACCGTCAGTGAGCAACATTAACCAAAAAGGGAAAATGGGAGAGGGAATCTGCACCGAGGATTGGCAATGTGACATCAGCAAGGAGAAACTTGCAATGAGGGTCTCGTACTAATGGGTGGGGGTCGCAGATCCGTTGGCAGCTACCAGGCAGACATTGGCAGGCTTAAACAGACCACTTCGTGTCCTGGAGAGTGGCCTAGGCAGAAGAGAACAGCGAGCACCAGTGTCTACCAAAACCTGCATGCCCGAACCTGCATCATGTGAAAAGAAAAGATTAGCGATTGGGGTGACCACTGCCACAAACAATGGCCTACTCACAAGTTTTTGGCAACTGACAACCATCCACACATTTATTCACAGCAGTCGAGAATTTGGAATAGTAGTACCATAACTGCATCCAATGAGCATAAGAAGTTGGAGAGGTCGTAGGTTGGGGCCTGAGAAAGGGGTGGCATATGTGGGTGGTGGGTGGCTTTATCACCAGCCTAGCACGTCATGGGGTTGGTGTCTGTGTCCTACTGCATTCATGTCAGCTTCGGTCGATGTTGAATAGTTGTCCTCTTCATCAGGAGTGGAAACATTGATGGAAATCTTGAAGGTGGTGAAGTGGTGTCTATAAGGAATTCGACTTTGGTCATCAAGTCCTTCATGGGCAAAATATTGACATCGGTGATGGCAGCGTATACAGACTCAGGTAGGCGAGTTGAACCTATTGCGGTATGTTGGAGGCGAGCGATCCTGGTCATTTCCCTGAGGGCGAACAAAGCCTTTTGGTACCCAACCGGTTGTTGAGAGAGCTTAAAAATCTTGGCTATACAGGTGGCTGGTGATAGCGAGTACTGCTCCAGGAGTTATGTTTTGAGGGCATCATACGCCAATCGCAGATTTCTAGGAAAGTATCCTCGTGGGATCACCACTAGGAAATAGTCTGCTTTGGTGCTTGAGTGAGTCACACCATTGTAAAACTGAACTTCGGTGAGCTGAAATCAAGCAAATGCCTCTGTACTGGCGAAGGGCATTAGTTTCATGGATGTGGCTTGGAGAGAAGAGTCAGTGTCGGAGGGCGGCAACATCAAACAGTAGGACACGGCAGTAAGAAAAGTGGGAGGGAGCCATTTCTCTGGCAGTCACCAATTGTGTGAGTGGGCTATTAGGGTATTATAGAGAGGCGAGAGGAATGCAACTTAACTTTATTAAACAGATAACGAGCTTATATACAAGTTCAACACAGGATGCTGTTAACTTTTATCATAAACAACTGCAAGTTTATTGTTTTCTTCCTATTTCTCATAGCATTTTGAGTTAAGACTTCTGATTTACATATTACTTCAAGATAATTTCATCCGTAAGGGCTAAGCAGCTGTGCTCATTTAACTGTTTACTGCAATTTTATATTACCGTCGTTTTGTTTCTGAAGGAATTTGTTAATTGTTGATCAAACATCCTTTTTTTTCTAAGCAGCCAAAATGTATGTTTCTCCTTTCTTCAACCACCAGCATAATGGCAGCTGTCAAAAAAGTGGTGCCAATGTAATGAGGAAACTGAAGCTTACTCATTACATCCGCCAACGAAGTTGGGAGGAGGTTATATTTTAATCCATGTTTGTCTGTTTTTCTGTTTGTGAACCTCTTCCTGTTCAAAATTGTATTTATAGAGTAGTGAAATTTTCAGGGATTAACTGTTACGTTGAGACGTGTAAGTGATTCAATTTTAAAAGTCCTACATCAAAGGTCAAGGTCAAGGTCGGGGAAAGGTAGACCGAATTTACCCTAACCTTAACCC
>NC_090740.1:2739509-2757009 GCF_036898095.1 Palaemon carinicauda
AAGGCTCAATTTTCGGATGCATAAGTTAATACTGGTTGGATCATCTGATTAAATACTTTTATTTTAGATATATTGCCATTTTAATTTCATAGTGTCATTTTGCTTAACAAAATCTCTCCATCCTATGCTTATGCTTCTTCTCATTTCGGTCTCGTGTCCTGGTTAAACACTTACTGTCTTATTAACAATCTCTAGAGGTTCTTCCATAACCCTTAATTGTTGTCTTTACATTTTCACTAAACATTACCTTAATTTTACTCATATTCATTTTCAGATCTACACTTTAACTTACATTATCCAGATCTTCTATAATCTTTTGTTTTTCCTCCCTGGATTCACTAAATAGAACTATGTCATTTGCGAATCGTAAGTTGTTAAGATATTCCTCATTAGTCTTAATCCCTGTATTTTTTCAACCTAAATTCTGAAAAGCTTCTAGGCATACTGTGAATAAATTACGATAGATGGGGTCTTTCTGTTTAACTCCTTTCTCAATTGGAATTATATCCCTATCTTTATATGGTTTTAGGATTGCTGTATTTCCTGTATAGATATCTTCAAGTATTATAACACATGATTCTTCTACTTGTCTTTGAAGGGCTTTCATTACTGCCATATATCATATATTTATATTTATATATATATATATATATATAATATATAATATATATATATATATATATATATATATATATATATATATATATATATATATAGTTACCACCACCATTTCAACCACTCCAGCCTGAAGATGGGAGGCGATACCTTTCAAAACGTGCCAGTGAATATTGTATTTTTACTTACTTTGTTAACTAAACCCGATTTAAGACTTGCCTTGGATTTTGTTACTGGCGGAATGCAATAATGCAAAGAAAATCGTTAGAACTATTGAGTAGATAGAGTGCTAAATCAATTCTGCTGAGGCAGCGATTATATTCAATTAAATTATTATTATTATTATTATTATTATTATTATTATTATTATTATCATCATCCTCATTATTATTATTATTATTATTATTATTATTATTATCATTATTATTATTTACTATTATTATTATTATTATTATTATTATTATTATTATTATTATTATTATTGCTCCTGAAATTTCTATTTTTGTATATTATACAGAATAATTGTAGAGTTTCCTACGTCATTATCACGTGAAATACAGCAGCGACTAAATCATTTTAATAATTTTAAGAATATTAATAATTTAAAAAATAATAATTATAATATTAATAATTCTAATAATACAGTACAGTAATAATTTCAATACTAACAATACTAATGATAATAACAATTATAAAAACAATGAAAATCAGAACAAAATAAAAATGAGACATGAAAAGTTCGCTATGCGTGGAAAGAGAATGTTCTTTTTATAATGATAATACGATAGTAATTAACTTCGAGTTTCTGGATCTGAGTTGCCTCAGGTGGATTTAATTAACATTTTAAAAATAGAATCAATTAATTCCGCTCAGTATATCCAAAAATATCCTAAAACAAGTATTTTCATTAAAGACCTCGTAAGTAGTCTGTGTCAGATTCAAGATTAATCACCACCTTACAAAATGCATCCGTTAAAACAGATGCTTTAAAAGAACTATATTCTCATCTTTAGTATCAAGTGTGACTAATATTAAAAGTGAATTACACGCTAGGATATTTAAGCGACAGAACTTACAACTTATCACGCATAAGCAATTTTTTTTTTTTTTTTTTTTTTTTTTTTTTGATGGAGTGAAAGTTCCCAATCTAGTTACAAGTTTTATATTGTTACCTGGCAAGCTGCTACAGAGACAAAAAAATAAAGAATAGAATAACGAAGGATTGCTAGAATACATTAAAATGAATACAACATACAACGGATAAATTACAGATAAACTATGAACTCAGACTGCCCACAAGCCTAACAGGAAACGTTTAGCCAAGTTAAAATTGTGAAGTTTTACTGATTCATTTATTTGATTGGGAAGATCAATCCACAATCAAGTAACAGCCGGAACAAAGCTTCTAGAATACAGTGAAGTATTGAAGAGTAGGTTTGTGGTGGCCTGTTGGTAACGTCCTTGCCTGGTGATCGCCAGACTGGGGTTTAAGTACAGCTCAAATTCGTTAGTTCCTTTGGTCGTTGCAAACTCCCCATCCTTGTGAGCTAAGAATCGGGTAGGGGGTAGGGGAGCTCATAAGTCTACCTGCTGAGTCATCAGCAGCCATTCCCTAGCCCTCCCTGGTCCTTGCTTGGGTGGAGAAGGGGCTTGGGCGCTGATTATATGTATATATGATCAGTCACTAAGGCATTGTCCTTCTTGCTAGGGAAATGTCACTGTCCCTTACCTCTGCCATTCATGAGTGACCTTTAAACCTTTGAACCTTTATGAAAAAAGGCTCAACCATCAAAATATGCTGTATACTATGTGTTGTGTGTTATATAGTAGGTGGTACCGTCTTGGAAGATCTGACTGGGAAGAATGGTCAGAATTATGAAAAATGTTAAATAATGTAAAAAGCTCATCGATTGATGTTGCCAGAGATCAATAATTTTTCTGCTGTAGACCAGATACAATAACAATAATTTCCTCTTGGTAAGGGTAGAAGAGACTTATAGCTGTGGTAAGCAGCTCCTCTAGAAGAAGGACACTCCAAAATCAAAACATTATTCTCTAGTCTTGGGTAGTGCCATAGCTTCTATACCATGGCCTTCTACTGTCTTCGTTTAGAGTTCTCTTGCTTGAGGGTACACTCCGGCACGCCGATCTATCTTATTTCTCTTCCTCTTGCTTTTAAAAGTTTTTATAGTATATATATAAACGATCTAGTTTAATATTGTTACTGTATCTAAAACATTTTATTTGACTGTTTAATACTTCTTTTGTAGTTTATATATTTCGTTGATTCCTTTCCTCACCGGGCTATTTTTCCCTGCTGGAGCCCATGGGCTTAGAGCATCCTGCTTTTCCAACTAGGGTTATAGCTTAGCTTGTAATAATAATAATAATAATAATAATAATAATAATTTTAATAATAATAATAATCATAAGAAGAAGAAGAAGAAGGAGAGAGAGAGAGAGAGAGAGAGAGAGAGAGAGAGAGAGAGAGAGAGAGAGAGAGAGAGAGAGAGAGAGAGAGAGAGAGAGAGAGCTAAGTCTTGTGGTATACGCAGCTAATGAGTCTTCTATTGGCATATCTCCTCCTGATATCAGTCCCTAAAGCCAATTCTCATCGAATTTACTTTCCCTTCTCGGAAGATTGAAAAGATCCTAGATGTCGTAGGCAGTTGGGAACATGATTCGGATGATTTCTCATTTCGCGGTTTTTCCAAAACACGTTTTTCCTTAATCTTAGAGTTTTCTAAATTTTGGAAAAAAGATATTTTTTTCTACAATGAAAATTATGCGGTGTGCCAGTTTAAAGGCTTTAAAGGCCGCTCATGAATGGCAGGGGCAAGGGACAGTGACATTGCCCTATCAAGCAGGACGATGCCCTAGAGACTGACCCATATATACATATGATCATCGCCCAAGCCCCCTCTCCACCCAAGCTAGGACCAAGGAGGGCCATGCAATGACTGCTGATGACTCAGCAGATAGACCTATAGGATCCCCCAAAGCCCCATCCTTAGCTCAAAAGGATGGCGAGGTTGCAGCGACTAAAGAAACTAGCAAGTTTGAACAGGACTCCTCGAATACCCAGTGTGGCGTTCACTCGTCAGGAACGTTACCACATCGGCCCCTACAACCCTACTTAAATTGCTAGATAAACAATCTCTACTTTTCCAAAGATTTTAAACTTTATTAGCTCCATCGATCCAGACACTTGAGTTTCGATAAGATCGTCTACAGCTCTATTTCTATTTCCAGTAAATATATTTATTACCTGGTCAAGATATTTACTTTATCCACAGATACTCCCTGCCACCTTTCCATCAATCTGCATTTACTTCATAACATGAACGAAGACATTCTCTTACATATTTCAACCAATTAGTTCCAGAGTTTTCATCTTTCTTCTCGCAATTACTTCTCAACTTACCCCTTTCTAGTCTTCATTCTAAATGCCTCTGTACATCTTGTTTTTCTCTGCATTTCTAAATATCTATAACCAACTGTTAAGAACAAAGTAAATAAATAAATGGTATGACCTTACAATCTCCAATGCTGTATAGAAACCCTTTGATTGTGGTCTGGAACTTCGTATGTTTGGCCTAGATTTTAGTGCTACCTATGACCGTGTTAATCATTAGGCCTTTGTTTTCAAACTCAAACAGCGTTTCTTAGCATCGCAAAGAGGAGTTGTTAATGGGCACCATAGTGAGTATAGGAATGAGATATCCGTTGTTCCTCAGGGCATTGTTCTTGGCCTATTACTTTCCATATTATATAGCCTACACATGACATGTGGTTTGGCCTAGAAATTGAGCTAGTTGTATACGCAGGTGATGTTACTCTTTTTGCATTAATGTCATCCCCTGAAAATAGACCTAGGGTTGCTGAATTCCTTAATAGAGATCTAGCTAAAATTAGTGCATGGTGCAAATTATGGGGTATGAAGTTGAATCCTAACAAAACTCAAAGTATGATTGTAAGTAGGTCAAAGACCGTGGCCCCTCAACATCCGGATTTCAGTATTGATAATGTTTCTTTAACTTTGTATGACTCTTTTAAAGTTTTAGGTGTGATCCAAGATAGCAAATTTACTTTCGAGAAACACATAAGGTCTGTGTCTTCTTCAATTGTACAAATAATTGGCTTATTGCGAAAGTCTTTTAAGATTTTCGGTGATCAATCTATTCTGAAGAAGTTTTTCAATTCTTTAATTTTGCCTTGTTTCTATTCTTCAGCGAAGAGCATGACTAAACCATCTCCCTCTACCCCTCATCATAATCTCATCCAGATGAGGAACTAGAGCAAACTCTCTTATAGTTTTGTTTCTAATCCTGTCGTGCCATTTAAGTACAAATATCATTCTGAGGGCTTTCTTCTCAAATCTACTAAATCTTTTGGAGATTGTTTCAATGTCATAGCACGACTCATGTCCATACAGTAACACCGTTCTCACTAAACTGATATATTCTGATTTCATATGTAATTTCATTCTATTTGATTTCCACATTTTACTTAACCCAGCCATTGTCTGATTTGCTTTTTTCAATCTTTCACTAAGCTCTAATGCTAAAGACCCTGTATTGGATATTATAGTTCCTAAATACTTAAATGATTCTAATTCATTAATCCTTTCTCCTTCCAATGATATTTCATCTTCCATTACATACTCCGTTCTCATCATCTCTGTGTTTCTTCTATATATCTTGAACCCAACCTCGTGTGATATTTCATGCATTCTGGTAAGAAAGCGTTGCAAATCCTGAGATGTTCTGCTAATAAGGACAGCATCATAAGCATTCTCTAGGTCAGCTAAATTTCTTATTACAAATCCATTCCAATCCTTCACCACCATCTCCAAATGTTCTATGCATTACAAAATCCATGAGGATGATAAACAACGTAGGTGACAACTCATTCCCTTGGAGTACTCCGCTGTTCACTGGAAATTCATTTGATAGGACTCCACTAACATTAACTTTGCACTTGATATGCTCATGAACAGACTTAATCAAATTTACATATTAAAGAGAAACTCCATATTAACGCAAGACTCTCCACAAAATTGGACGGTGCACACTATCAAAGGCTTTTTCATAGTTCACAAATGCCATCAAAAGGGAATTTCTATATTCTACACATTGAGGTTAAACATGTCTCAGGATGAAAATCTGGTCAGGGCAACTTCTACCTTTTCTAAATCCTGCTTCTTCATCTCTCAGCTTTTCATCAATCTTTTTCTATAGTCTCTTTAGGATAAGCATACTATATATTTTCATAACAAGGTCTCCTTTTTTAGATATTTTCACCAACATTCCTAACTCCCATTCATCAGGTTTTGCCTCTTCTCGTTACATTCTACAAAATAATCTTTTAAGTATTCTGGGGTCATTTCAATTTCACCCAGTATCATTTCATCTCAACAGTTATTCCATCGTACCCTGGGGCTTTCCATTAATATACAAATACTGATATATATATATTATATATATATATATATATATATATATATATATATATATATATATATATATATATATATATATATATATAGAGCCTATATATATATATATATATATATATATATATATATATATATAGAGCCTATATATATATATATATATATATATATATATATATATATATATATATATATATATATATATATATATATACACACACATATAAAAGCATGAGGGTACCTGGATATGTAGCATCATTAGCAACATCTCGACTCTTGCTAGTTGGTCCCAAGCTTTACTGATGAGCTAAAACCAAATGAGTTAGGCCCAGCCTTGTCGACCAATCTCTATAGAGACGAAAGCCTTGTATTCCTCCATGAGGGCAAAGCATAAAAGGAAAGCAGGAATTGAAGCAAGAGCCGTGGTAATTAATTTCGTGACCGTCCCCTGCAGCGGGCCACATGTTAGGTCATCTGGGTTTCCCCTCTTCATATGACATTGGCCAGAGCCAAGTTTGTGCGCTTCAGGTCCACATATTATTAATTTCGTAATTTTGGTGGGCAAGCAATTTGCATCTCATACTCTGGGGGAACAGTGGGGTTAACTTTATACAGTATATATATATATATATATATATATATATATATATATATATATATATATATATATATATATATATATATATATATATATATATATATATGTATATGTATATATATACATATATATTTACATACATACAAATATATTTACATACATACATATATATTTACATACATACATATATATTTACATACATACATATATATTTACATACATACATATATATATATATATATATATATATATATATATATATATATATATATATATATATACATATATGAGAGAGAGAGAGAGAGAGAGAGAGAGAGAGAGAGAGAGAGAGAGAGAGAGAGAGAGAGAGAGAGAGAGAGAGAGAGAGAGAGAGAGAGAGAGCAAAACAAAATAGGTACGCCCAGCTACATGATGAAGTGGAAATAAACAGTAATTTAACAAGACTTGTATTGCAGCACAATAGATAAGTGGCAGAGTTCCTAAACAAGATCAAGAAAAACAATCAGAAAAAAGTAAAAAACTCAATAAAGAAAAGATAGGGAATGAGGGTAAAATCCATGAGAGATGAAACAGAATTAGCAGAAATATCCAAAACAACAAAGTATTTAAAATCCCAAGACATTCGAGAACACAATCCGACCAAAATCGAGGAAACACTAAAGCAAGGTAGATATTTGCTTTAAAGAATGAAAATGGAAATATTATCAGCAATAGACATGGAGTGATGAAAGTTGCATAGGATTTCTATACATTGCTACACAATAGTGATTTAAGAAATAACTTTGGCAATAGAAATCATGAAACACATGAGTTAGTACCAAATGTAACAGTAGGAGAATTAAAGAAAGCATTAAAAGGCATGAAAAGAGGCAAAGCAGCAGAAGATGGCCTTAGAATTAATTTAATAATAGCTGGAAGACATTTCATATTAGTAAAACCCGTGGAACTTTACACAAAATATCTGCCAGATTTCTCAAAACCTACAACTTGGAAAAACTGTATCATTATACTGATTCAAAAAAAATTAAGGACCAAAGACCTGAAAAAATATATATATATTTTTTACAAAAATCATATCAAGCCAAATAGAAAGACAGCTAGACTTTAATCAACTAAGTGCGCAGGCAGGCTTTAGACACAGGTATTCAACAATTGACCATATTTACGTAATTAATCAACTAATGGAAAAATACAGAGTATGACAAACCACTATGTAAGGTATCATAGACTATGGGAAAACTTTCGATTCTGTCAAAACTTCAGCAGAAATGAAAGCCTTTCGAAGACAAGGAATAAATGAAGCTCATGTTAGAACACATGACAATACTGTATCTATAGGGTAAGTACAGCAATCCTAAAACTTCATATAATAAAAAAAATTCCGATTAAGAAAAGGAAAAGACAGGACGACCCCATATCTCTTAAGTTATACACAGCTTTCCTAAAGGATTTTAAGAAATTGGGATGGCATATTTAGTGAATCATGGGAGGAATTGCAAAAGAGGATATAAGATTTGAATAGCAGAAATGTAGAACTGAAAATGAATATGAGTAAAACTAAAATAATGGTCAATGAAAATACAGAGAAATAACAAATAAGGATTGTGGTGGCCTACTTGAAGCGTCCCTAGCTGACACTCTGTCGAAGTGGGGTTCCAGCCCCGCTCAAGCTTGATAGATCTTTTAGTGTGCAACCTCACCATTTGTGAGCTAAGGATGAGGGGTTTGGGGGAGACTATAAGTAGGTACATGAGTCATCAGCCACTATTCCCTGGCCCTCTCTGGTCCTAGTTTGGGTGGAGAGGGAGCTTGGGTGGTGATCATATGTATATATGTCAGTCTCTAGGGCATTGTCTTTGTCCCTTGACTGACATTCATGAGTGGGGGAAAAAAATAGGTCAAGCCTCCAGAGATTTCTAAGGAATATACATATTTAGGGGAGACAGACAGTGTTTCCCCAGGACAAGAGACTGAAATCACAAGAAGGATAAGGAAGAGATGGATAGCTTTTGGTACCCTAAATGAAATTATGAAAGTCAAATGCCACTTTCTCTAAAAGGATAAGTATTTAATGAGATGGTCCTACCAGTATTACCTTATGCATTTGAAACTTGACGACTTACTAAAGCTTTATAACATGAGCTATGAAAAGAATTATGTCAAAATACTATTGATAGCATTTAGACCATTTCCAAATGAATTAATGTACATTAATAATGATAATAAACAAATTTTCAAAGATCATCAAAAAACCAGGATTCTTAGGCAAGAGTCAATGACATAAACAATGCCACTTACTCCAACCACGGAATCGACCCTAGTGAAAGATAGAAATTTATTTTGTTGTACAAATGATTTTAAGCTAATGGCCAATAATATCAATAATCATAATTACTTAGCAATCCATCTATCATTCAATTCTATTGCTAAATAATAAATTTATTCATTTTTGGTATACAGTAGATACAGTGCACTGGCAATGACTAAATTTTGAACAGCATTGAATCGATTTATTTGTCAGTGATTGCAATATCAACTATTCACATATACAGTATACGTAACCCCGCTCCTCTCTCTCTCTCTCTCTCTCTCTCTCTCTCTCTCTCTCTCTCTCTCTCTCTCTCTCTCTCTCTCTCTCTCTCTCTCTCTCTCTTTATATATATATATATATATATATATATATATATATATATATATATGTACACATGTATATATACCATACATACATACCTCATATATATATATATATATATATATATATATATATATATATATGTGTATATATATATATATATGTGTGTATATATATATATATATATATATATATAGGCCTATATATAAGCATATATATACATGTATATATATTTATATATATATATATATAAATATATATATATATACATATTTATATATATATAAATATATATGTATTTATATATACATATATATATATATATACATAACCAAACACGCTTACATATTTATAAACGGTCATTTATTTATGAGTATGTATTTATGCATGTATGGATACATAAAAACATATGTTAATACATAAATATGCATATTGCATGTGTGTGTATCTTGTTGAAGGAGGTAAAGAACAGCAATGGAAATATGTACTCTGCTCTTTAGACATTGTGTGAGTTCCAGCTTGTCGTCCTTGACTCTTCACTACGAGCAATTAAACAAACACAGGTGTATGTGAATATGCTCAATAAATCCCGTACCCTACTGAAATGATACAAAAATCAAAATGGAAATAAATTTCAGCTGTATATCCTTTGAAGAAAAGATACTGACATTCGGCACAGCAATTGCTTTATGCAATTCAAAGGATTAAAGGGCGCTCATGAATGGCAGAGGCAAGGGACAGTGACAGTGCCCTATCAAGCAGGACAACGCCCTAGAGACTGACAATATTACATATGATTAGCACCCCAGCCCCCTATCCACCCAAGCTAGGACCAAGGAGGACCAGGCAATGGCTGTTGATGCCTCAGCTTATAGACCTATAGGCTTCCCCAAACACCCAATTCTTAGCTCAAAAGGATGGTGAGGTTGCAGCAACAAAATAAACTACCGAGTTTGAGCGGGACCCAAGTCTGGCGTTCACCAGTCAGGGACGTTACCACATCGGCCACCACAACTCATTGCATTTTAATATAGTCATTACGTTATATGACTTCTAAAAAGAATTAACATGATTTATTATAAATCATAATAATACTTTTATATTATAAAATCCGACATTAAACGTATTAATGACTACAAATACTAAGGACTTTGAACAAATTGAACAGATTACAGATCCATGTTCAGAATTAAACCATTATGTGCCATAAAAAAAAAAAAAATTCTGAGGACCACACACCTCTGTCAAAGAATCTGAAATCTAGAGGAAAATTTTTAACATTTAGGTCATATTCAATAGCATATAGGACAAACAATACCATTCTTGAAAAGGAACTAATTACCATGTTAATTCAAAATTACATAAAACCACAGCATACATCCATATAATGGTTAATGACCTTAGAAACTTTTAGTGGAAATTTGAGAATAGTAATTCTCTGAGTTTCATCTAAAATGTGTCGTGGTCAATTTCTAAATGAAATAACTGTGGCATCCAATTCTATTTTCCGTATTTCATTTATATATTTTGTCACTTCAAAAGTGTTTTAATTAATGATGATTCTATAATTGTTGAAAAATAGAAATGTTTTAGTCTTCTATGTTGAAAAAAAAAATTACTCACGCTACATAAAATCAATGTAATTCTAAAATTCTAGCTTTTAACACACATTTCCCCATACATTTCAAGCAATTCGACATCACAAAAGTTCGCTCTTGTGAAGTACATAAACGTTGGAATACTATTTTGTTATTTCAAAAGTGTTTTAATCAATTATGATTCTATAAATGTTGAAAAATAGCAATGTTTTAGGTTTCTAAAGTAAAAATAAAAATGACTCACTACATAAAATAATTGTATTTGTAAAATTCTCTTCTTCTCCAACCAAATTTAGCAGTACATTTGAAGAAATTCGACATTCATAATAAAGAAATACCAAGTACAACGGGTCCAAACGTAACACAACTCTGTAACATGCAAGTTTGAACCAATGCGTGCAAAGAAACTATCCCCCCTCCCCCACCCTCCTTGGCTGAATTTTCTTGAGAGAACTCCAAGACTCTCGGGAAGAGACAACACCCCCCACCCCCCCCCCCCACCCCCCCACCCCAGCCTAACATCCAACCCAGACCACCGCTTACGCAGGCCTGCAAATTATCAACTCGAAGCTCCGACAAGTAAAGCTAATATTAGACCACCTCTGCTCGACTACTAAGCTGGAGCGAGGAAGATGAAGGCTCCAGATATTCTCTTACAAAAATTACCTGGATTTCTTGGATTTGTGTTCTTTACATATTTGCACGAGTGATAAGTATTGGAGCAATAATCAAGAAATGGAAGTCAATTTAAAATAGAAACTATATAATATACCAACTGCATGAGTTTTACTGAGGACTTTGACTCTATCTTTATTCACAATAGTGATGGTGGCTATAATTCTACGAAATTTGAGGGGAATACATACATACATACATACATACATACATACATACATACATACATAGATACATATACATATACTGTATATATATATATATATATATATTATATATATATATATATATATATATATATATATATATATATATATATATTTCTTTAATCTAACGCTACATTAAAATGGCTTGGTACGAAATGGCGCAGAAGAAAGAAAGGGAGAAATATTTCAGCCCCTGGAAACGAGAAAAATCCTCGACTAAGTACTGCACCATTTCATCCTCGTATCCATATACAAAATAATGAATATCTCTTACAAAAACAACAAAATGTGTCATTCAGTTCGTTGATTTTTGCGGTTTCAAATGCATATAAAAAAACTAGAAAAGTCTCTGAGTGCAAACCTCCACCAAGGCAGCTTATTTCTCGAAACCAGCTTGCCTTTCCCAGAATCTATTTAGACTGATTGATTGATTTGAGGTTTTCCGGCATCCTGACATCTAAGGTCATTGACGCCGATATCGTTTGCTGTAAACAAGAAAATAATCATGATTAAAGTATATTCAATTAAAACCATAAAAGCAAAGATATCTTAAAAGTTAGATATCTTTCAGAATACCTGCTTCTGAAATAAAGCAAAAAATACCACTAACATGTAGGACACATCATGTCCAAGAATCTTTGCAAGGATGAACCTGCCATGCTCACTTCGAGCCTCAAACAGATATCTATTTCTTTCACTTCTCAAAGTGGGGCAATCGGTCAACAAATGCCTCACTGTCAAGGGTACCAAACAGTCGTCGCAATACGGTTGGTGTTGGCCAGCCAGCAAAAACGCATGTGTTGTACCAACCGTGTGTCACACGATCGTACGTAGTAACGACATTTTATTTTGTGTATATATTATCCTTTGTATCTTCGCTCTCCCCTCGCACTAATCAGGTCCTTATCAGTGCGAGGGGAGAGCGAAGATACAAGCATAATACATACACAAAATGAAATGTCGTTACTATGTACGATCGTGTGACACACGGTTGGTACAGTGTTTAGACCGTAGGGGTATTTGAAGTCTGTGTGACACCTATGTGCGAACTTGGGGTTAAGGTTAGGGTTAATTCGGTTGACCTGTTCCTTGACCTTGACCTTTGACCTAGGACTTTCAAAATTGAATCACGTCTAACATAACAATTAATCCCAGAAGGTTTCACTACTCTTCAAGTAAAATTGTGGCCGGGAAGTTGTTCACGAACAGACAAACGGACAAACAAGGGTGAAAACATAACCTCTTTTGGGGATAATGAATACTTGATAACTATCATGAACCATCAACATGAATAAACAAAACTTCACATGTAATTAAAACAGCAGACCACAAACGTTCAAAACATTGAGCCACCTTTACTGAGTTCTTGGTCCCCAATTGACCCTCAGGCATCATACGTCCATATACCAAGGCACTTCCCCCAATTTTGGGGGGTAGCCGACATCAAACATATGAAACAGAAAAGGGGACCTCTCCTCTCTAGGTTCCTTCCAGCCTGACAAGGGACTCAACCGAGTTCAGGCATGGACATGAATAAAGAAGTAAATGCAAAAATACAAGATAATACACATAATTGCTCATTATTTAAAAGTATTGAATCTCTCACTCTTTTCTTCATTACACTTCAAGTTAGATTATTATTATTATTATTATTATTATTATTATTATTATTATTATTATTATTATTATTATTATTATTATTCATTCTTCAGTATCTTCCTCTTTCTTACCGTAAACGTACTTCTGCGGATGATAATAATAATAATAATAATAGTAATGATAATAATAATAATAAAAATAATTATAATAATAATAATAATAATAATAATAATAATAATAATAATAACAATGAGTTTGAGCTACATTGAGTAATATTAAATCATTTTTGTGATTGGTAGACATTAATGGAAAGGGTGTGTTCAATGGGCATTAGCAATAATTAACAATTGGGAATGAAGATTGGCGAAGTCTGTTTAGCTGGTTGTTATAACATAATTGGCTCATTTCTTAAATTTCTAGTGCTACCAAAGAATTCGGGAGTATTGCCTAAATGAGTGGTGGGAAAGTTAACAAATCATGAGACAGCCAGGAGTGGTAGGAAAAGGGCAGAACCTGAAACGTTGTCAATTTCATTAGAATTTTTACGACTAACATCTATTAGCGGCTCCATCTATTATTAGCGGCTCCATCTATTCTTAGCAATATAGAAATTGATTTATTACGGACATTAATGCTTTCATTTATTATGTTAAGGATATAATGTTTATTACATAATCAAGTTGTTTGCATCATTAGACCATAGATCTGCCTTCGCCCATATAATTCCTATATTTCTAATTTATTCAAATTATATCCACGTCACGTACTTCTAAAGTTTTCCTTTAAGAATACAGACACATTTCAACACTTCCTCATTTAGATATGCATAAGAAATGGAAAACATACACACTTGAGCAAATGACAGAGCAATGAAATCAACTAAGGGCAATTTAGAACAACTTGAACTGATGACGTCATTAATTTACGAAGGATGAAAATTCACGACAAGCGAATCAAACTAGATTTCGACAAGGGTGTAAATTATTTCTACTGACGATTAGATATTTGGTTTCTATTTCTAATTGAGGAACTGTCACATTATGACCCTGCGTAGTCCTATTAAAATCCCTTCAGCCGTATAAACAAACAAATCACGGTCATAAACAAACAACATTCAAACATTTTAACATGCGGTTCTCTTCCTCCTTTTCGGACCGATGGCTCCAGGTGCATAACATTACTCTTATTATGCATAACACGATGGAGATATTAAGACACTTGCCCCTAAACTAACACAAAATACTAATTTTACTGTACAGTATGGTAATGGCATTTAGAATCCTCAGACATTTACAAAGCTTCAGGTTTCCCCAAGTTAGCCTGAACTTAGCCAAAACCTTGTTACCTTTCATTTGTGTTCCAGTGTAAAATCCCTTCATATTTTTCTTTAAATTTAGTACTCAGCTACTCTCACTCAAATTTCACTTTACCGATATGATTTCAACAAGAATTTATGTTGTCACTATCATAAGTCGATAAACATTATACTTATATCCCTCAAACCTATAGCAAAGGTAGAGGTAGACTGATAAGAATGTCACACACTTGGATTCCGTAAGCTATTAATGAATCGGAGAGGTAAGGGAAAGTTACACTGCCCTATCAAGCAGGAAAATCCCTAGGGACACAATATATATATATGATCAGCACCCAAGCCCCCTTTCCAGCCAGGTTAGGACCAAGGAGGGCCAGGCAATGACTGCTGATGACTCAGCAGATAGACCTATAGGCTCCCCCAAACTTCTCATACCTTACCTCACAAGGATGCTGACGTAGCAGCGACCAAAAGAACTATCAAGTTTGAGGAAGACTCGAACCTCGGTCTGGCGTTCACCAGTCAGGGACGTTACCTCATAGGCCACAACGACTCTGAAGTTGTGATGGAGGTTTGGTAAAGAAGTTTACCTGGAGAATCGTCAGCTGCCATTGCATGGCATATGGCTCCCCGACAACAATCAGCCAGCCCAGCATATCCAGCAAATTTTCGTAAATGGTCGATCTCCAAACCAATGTGCGACAATACCAATGTCTGTTGTCTCTGCCGCTCATGGGTGACCTTTAAACTCCTTACCACCATCGTCCTTAAAGAATAACATTATAACAATGCTTTATACACCATAGCTTTCCCTCCCTTGGTTTAAAAGCGCGAGACCATCCTTTATTTCATCAACAGGATATATATATATATATATATATATATATATATATATATATATATATATATATATATATATAAGGTCATTAAGAATGACAGAATGGGTCCCTACAGATTGTAAAAGAAGAGGAACAAAGAGAAGACGATGGACTGACGAACTGAGAAAATTTGCAGGCGAGGACAAGAAAAAAAAAAAAAAAAAAAAACACACGCATGTGGAAGGACACGTCTGCGGCCTTCGTTCTGCATTGGTCTAGTAACGGCTGATAATGATGAAAATTGTATATATATATATATATATATATATATATATATATATATATATATATATATATATATACATATATATATATATATACACACAAACACATACACACACACACACACACACATATATATATATATATATATGTATATATATATATATATATATATATATATATATATATATATATATATATATATATATAAAACATTACACTTTTCATTTTTGCCTCATAATCGTAGTCGTTCTACGTCCTTCATCAAAAATGCAAAATTGTTGTTCAACCTTTTTTTTTCCCCCTATAAAAGATTCCGTCTTCTGCCTCCTTCTCCTTTAAACGTGAGGTGTTTATGATCCATATAATATCAAAGAGTCACAAAGTACCTCTTCATCTTTAACCACCGCCTTTTCTGCTATAATTTTCCCACTTTACTTCACAAGAAAATATCCTATTTGTGAAGAATATCCTGACTAACAATTAACTTTGGATACTCTCCTCTATCTTTCTTATAAATTCAATTTCAATTTTGAATAACTAACTGTCTCTGAACTAACGCTAGTCATCCTATAACAAAAAAAAAAAAAATAAATAAAAAAAATTGCACTCAGTTGAGCGCAGACCTCCGCCGCGGCAGCTTATTTATCGATATTTTGCTCGACCTTGACCTTGACCTTTGACTTCAACGTGTATTAATTGGCTTGGATTTTCAATTTGCAATGTCTATTTCCAACTGCCAATATTCAAAACCTTAACATTTGTATCTATGATCAGTATTTAGGACTGTTCTATATATTACCTCAGTCAAAATTTTGTAACTGCATCGTTACTTACTGATTTCAGAATCCTCTTTACTTTCTGTATCTTACAAAAATCCCGAGTACAGTTTTCCGTTATATGGATACCAGAAAATTTCCCACAACCTATTATTATTCTTCAAATAAGTATTATGTATTAAGTACTACGTATTCTGTATTATGTATTACGTATTAAGTATTACCTATTACATATTACGTACTACCTATGAAGTATCAAGTATTAAGTATTAGTATTAAATATTAATTATTACGTAATACGTACTACGTATTATATATGAAATATCAAGTATTAAGTATTACGTATTACGAATTATTTATGAAATATCAAGTAATAAGTATTACGTATTACATATTACGTATTAAGTATTATGTATTACGTATTAGGTATTACGTATTAGGTATTAGGTATTAGGTATTGGGTATTAACTATTAAGTAATAAGTATCAAGTATTAAGTATTTCGTATTACATATTCCGTATTATGTGTCACGTATTCTATAACTACGCAATCGTAACAACAGTATTATACATATCGTTTCGAACCTCAATATCAGACCGGTATATGCAGTCCAAATTAAAGGTTTAAATTCTGCTCATGAACGGCAAAAGGAAAGGGACAGTAACCCAAGCCCCTTCTCCACCAAAGCTAGGACCAAGGAGGCCCAGACAATGACCACTGATGATTCGGCAGATAGACCTATAGACTCAAACTCGCTATCCTTACCTCACAGGGATGGTGAGGTTGCAACGACCAAAGGAACTCCCGAGTTTGAGCGGGACTTGAACCCAAGTCTGGCGATCACCAGAACCCTTAAACCCTTTGCGGTTGGTTTCTGAAATGAAATACTTGTCTTGACCTTTAAAATAGAGATTGACTGTAGATATAC
>NC_090740.1:2767009-2772009 GCF_036898095.1 Palaemon carinicauda
TATTATAAGACAAGAACAGTTATTCGTAATTCCCATAGAAGCCTCCCTCATGTTTATAGCGACAGGCAACAATATTTTGAACAAGAGGGCATTCAGCAGAGCGCAGACCTCCACCGCAGCAGCTTATTTCTCGACCTTTTGCTCGACATTGACTTTGACCTTGGATGTTAACATGTATTAATTGGCGTGGATTTTCATATACTAAAATAACAGAAAGTTTGAAGTCTCTGTGACAACCATGTCCAAACTTATGGCTGATTACTGAATTGGACATTTTGCTTGACTGTGACCTTGACCTTAGACTTTGACCTTCCAAAATTTAATCATTGTCAACATTTTACATAACAGTTAATCCTTGTAATTTCATTACTCTACAATTAAAATTGAGACCAGGAAGATGTTCATAAACAAACACACATAAATTACAAACACACAAACAAGGGCGAAAACATAACCTCCTTCAAACATTGTTGGCAGAGATAAGTATTCAAATACACTTTCATTTCCAAATAAGTATTTAGAAAAGGACGTTTGCCTATCTTTCTTCAGTTGCTGTGTATGCCTGAGAACCATTTGCAAACCTAAGTCATACCAGGGCAATGATGGATGAGTCCTTCATTCTGCAGCTGAGGAATAATCACTTTGCCTTTATACAACTTAAGAACAAAGAATCCAAGACAACTGGGTTCAGCTTTTCACATATCCATAATATTCCCAGATATGAAAAACAAAGGTTAATGAAATTGATAGTACGAGTGGGGTAGCATGAGTGTATCACTATTGAGAGAGAGAGAGAGAGAGAGAGAGAGAGAGAGAGAGAGAGAGAGAGAGAGAGAGAGAGAGAGAGAGATCCAAACTCATTTCCGACGCCGATGATGAAGCTGTTATGTGGGTGGGTAAAAAAAAAGAAAAAAAAAGAAAAAAAACTCCATGAAATAGTCTCGTATCCGGGATGTGTTTCCGGAGGCAATTATTACTCCGCGCCGTAAAGAACCAACGAAAAACAAAAGAATAAACGAATCGCTAAAAATTTTTCCTCCCGCGGACCTGTCGCCACAAATCTCCAGGAAAAGGGGAAGCTTTAGCGACGGTCTCTCTTTCCTTTTCTTTTCTCTCTTTCATTCTATCTCTCGCTTTAGTCTCGCCCTTCATAAACGTTCAAGAGAAACGCTAAAATTCTAAATCAAAAGTTTCAACTCCTTCAACAATACCACGGATTCTGATGGGTTCATATCTATGAATATGAAAGGATTAAATATAATGACTTTTATCTATTATTAAAATAGTGATAAATAATATAAAAAAAATTTTAAACTACAGAATTCGTGCCATAGCTTCTACACTATTGACTTCCACTATCTTGGGTTAGAGTTCACCTGCTTGGGGGTACACTTGGGCACACTTCTATCTAATTTCTCTTCCTCTTTTTTTTATAATCTTTATAAGAAAGATTTATTTCATAATTTTTTTAAAATTGTTTTAATTCCTCATTAATTGTCTAGTAATTTATCTATTCCCTTTCCTCACTAAGCTATTTTTCCCTGATGGGGCCCTTGGGCATATAGCATCCTGCTTTTCCAACTAGGGTTGCAGCTTAGCTAATAATAATAATAATAATAATAATAATAATAATAACAATAATAATAATAATATTAATAATAAAAATAATAATAATAATAATAATAATAATAATAATAATAATAACCCATGAAGATTTATAAATGTCTAGACAAGCTATCCCACAACAAATATACATTATTATCAACCCCATTTCTTAAGTAACCACGATACAGAGAAATAAATTACCCTTACTTTGTTGAAAAATATATAAAAAAAAAAAAATCGGGTGGTGTATGCAGTGAAAGGGTCAAATGTCACATGCACACATGTAGTCATACATCAAGAAATAAGGAAAGATATATATAATACATTATCCTGAAAAAACATATACAGAAAAACTCTCCAGCGATTTACATGAAAATTACCGCCGTGTATTCCAACTCATTAATCGCCTGGTCATTGGACAATAAAATTAGCTTAATTTGTTGGCAAACACAACGAATTAGCAAAAACAACATCATTGCCCGCACTCACAATAATCATGGTAACAATACCTGTCGAATTACTTTTGCGACCATACTCAAATAGAAAAAAAAAATAAACATATAAAACACAAAATGTATATCTCAGCAAGATAACAGGATAAACCCTTTTTATTCACTGTTAGTGAAAGTAATTAAACTGACATTAAAACATATTCCAGGAAATTTTAGAAACACCGTCATTCTATTAAAAATAAAAAGCCTCGTATGAATTACAGTAAATATTATGACGTTAAAAGCATACTGATCGAACAAATTACTTTATATTAATCATGGCATCACAATAATTAAGGTCATTGACTCAGAAAAAGTAGACAATAAATTAGGTACACGAAACCTGATTAAGTAATTTCATGAAATATTTACACAACACACTCAAGGTAAAAAGAGTGGCTGTTATTAAAAGTAATAATAATAGAACTTGGAGAATAATAAAAGAAGTAGTAACAGCACTAGTAAAGAAATATTAAGACAGATGATGGAAAGGTATCATTACCAAGACTGATAATAGTGCACACCACAAAAATAGATTATTATTATTATCATTATTACTTGCTAAGCTACAACCCTAGTTGGAAAAGCAGAATGCTATAAGCACAGGGGACCCAACAGGAAAAATAGCCCAGTGAGGAAAGGAAAGAAGAAAAAATAAAATATTTTAAGAAGAGTAACAACATTAAAATAAATATTTCCTGTATTAACTATAAAAACTTTAACAAAATAAGAGGAAGAGAAATCAGATAGAATACTGGGCCTGAGTGTACCCTCAAGCAAGAGAACTCTAACCAAAGACAGTGGAAGACCATGGTACAGAGGCTATGGCACTACCCAAGACTAGAGAACAATATTTTGATTTTGGAGTGACCTTCTCCTAGATACGAGTAAATACCGCTAGAGAGTTATAACGTCCTTCGACTGGCCAGACAGTATTACACTGGATCCTTCTCTCTGGTTACGGTTCACTTTCCCTTTACCTACACATCCACCAAATAGTAAGGTTTGTTCTTTACATATTCTCCACTGTCCACATATAACCGAAAATGCCGAGATTACCAAACAGTTCTTCTTCGCCCAAAGAGTTAACTACTGCACTGTAATTGTTCAGTGGCTACTTTCCTCTTGGTAAGGGTAGAAGAGACTCCTTAGCTATGGTAAGCAGCTCTTCTAAAGAAGACACACTCAAAAATCAAACCATTGTTCTCTAGTCTTGGGTAGTGCCATAGCCTCTGTACCACGGTCTTCCACAGTCTTGGGTTAGAGTTCTCTTGCTTGAGAGTACAATCGGGCACATTATTCTATCTCATTTCTCTTCCTCTTGTTTTGTTAAAGTTTTCATAGTTTATATAAGAAATACTTGTTTTAATGCTGTTACTGGGCTATTTCCCTGTTGGGGTTACTGGGCTTATAGCATCCTGCTTTTTCAACTACTGTTGTAGCTTAGCTAATAATAATAATAATAATAATAATAATAATAATAATAATAATAATAATAATAATAATAATAATAATAATAATAATAATAATAATAATAATAATAATAATCATGTAGGGAAAATCGAGCATAAACAAATACGTTTGAAAAGTGAGAAATTTCGGAGAGCATCTGACTGACTGGCGGGTTGTTTTCCAACAAAAAGAAAATTAGTTTAGATGGTTGACCTATATACAAAGATGATTGATAGAGAAAGTGTCTGTGGTGAATTACAATGGAGATAGATCTTTAAAAAGCTCTAAGAACCACCTTATTATTGATGATGTGTGTTTTCTGATATAATGAAGAAAAAAATCGTTGTAATTGTAAAAAGAGAAATGTGTGAAAATAAATTTATAGTACACAGGAAGAGAACGATCTGATTTGAAAACGTAAGAGCAGAAGGAAAGTAAAATGATTGTACAGGAGGTAATTAAAATGTTGAAGACTGGAAAACTGTCAGGAACTGTTCAGCTTAGAAAGGAGATGATGTATTGTGGTGAGTAAGGTGTTGTTAAATACTTAATTAATGTGTGAAAGGCATGTTAAGAACTTCAACACAGATGGCAGTGACTATTATTATTATTATTATTATTATTATTATTATTACTAGCCAAGCTACAACCCTAGTTGGAAAAGCAAAGATGCTATAAGCACAAGGGCTCCAACAGGGAAAAATAGCCCAGTGAGGAAAGGAAATAAGGAAATAAATAAGTGATCAGAATAAATTGACAATATATCATTCTAAAAACAGTAACAGCGTCAAAACAGATATGTCCTATATAAACTATTAACAACGTCAAAAACAGGTATGTCATATATAAACTATAAAAAGACTCATGTCAGCCTGGTCAACATAAAAACATTTGCTCCAACTTTGAACTTTTGAAGTTCTACTGATTCAACTACCCGATTAGAAAGATCATTCCACAACTTGGTCACAGCTGGAATATGTTAAACAGCATATCATGGATTTAAGTTATAGGTGTAAAAACACGCTCATATGTTTATAATCGATTGATTTATTGATTTGAAGTTTTCTGGCATCCTGACATCTAAGGTGTACCAACCGTGTGTCACACGATCGTACATAGTAACGACATTTCATTTTGTGCATATATCATGCTTGTATCTTCGCTCTCCCCTCACACTGACATTGAGCCTGAAATAACGTGTCTGTTTTTCTCACCGTTAACTGTTACCCGGTGCTGTGTCGGTTGAATAGGAAATTTCCTGTTGCATTGAGTTTTTGTATATAAAGGCGAGTGTTCTGTAATAAAGTTACTCAGTTGCTTTCATCCTGCCTTGGAGTCACAACCTTCTCTCGGCTCGTTACAAAGGTCATTGACGCCGATATCATATACTATGAATGAAGAATAAAACAATATTTATAACAATAAAAGCAAAGACGTTATTATAAAGGTTAA
>NC_090740.1:2784509-2797009 GCF_036898095.1 Palaemon carinicauda
TTTGCACAGTTATGCTGTCATTTGTAACTCCAATGAACTCCCCCCACACCCCCATCCCAACCCCTCGCTACGAATATGATGGACAGTTGTATGGCATATTGTATTTTATACAAACAGTTAAAATCCACTGCCTGATCCCCGTTTACGCGTTGACTGTCAAATTTTCTGGTTTCATAACAGAAGTTTGACTGATACATAGATTTCCGTAAAAGGGTGTCACAAAATTACAGCCATAATGACCTGAAATATATTCATGAGTGTGACAAATCCTGATCGACGTTTTCATGTTGGCTGTCAAATATTCGGGTTTTAAAACAAGCCTGATCGATACATTGAATTCAGTAAAAGGGTGTCACAAAACTACAGTCACAATTACCTGATATATATTTGCTTTGATTATGACCAAGAAGTGAAGGGAACAAATACTATTAACAGCAACAACGCTTTGCTTATAATAACCGTCCTTTTTGGACCCTACTCTACAATTATGAAAATAAAAAAGTTTATAGAAAATAATTATACTTGATCGTTCAGCAAATACTCCGAACGTTTAAGTTTGCTTGAATTTTAATAATGATTATAATTTTATTCAAATTATGAAAATATTTCTATGGAATACGTCCACAAGGCCAGTGACGTACAGAGCTTCGGAAAAAAAAGAAAAAAAAAAAGAGCTAAATCAAGGGAAGCCAAAAACCAAATAATAAACAACATAAAGAGTAATATAGACATATATACAGAACAATATGTGTCATGTAAAACGAGGAAGTTCAAATTTTGCATTACTAAAGCTTACTTCGAAGTCGCACTATAGCCCTTTTTTAAGTAACGGCCATGAGCACAAAACACAGTGCATAGAATATGATACAAATTCTTATGGTAAAGTCATTAATAAAAATAGTTCCCTATTAATACACAGCTTAAGGTAGATACCTACGACGGTATAATTCTAAATTTCTGTAAATCACATTCATATACCAAGGCACTTCCCCCCCCCCCCAATTTTGGGGACGTCTCCTCTCTATGTTCCTCCCAGCCTGACAAGGGACTCAACCGAGTTTGGCTGGTACTGCTAGGGTGCCACAGCCCACCCTCCCACATTATCCACCACAGAAGAAGCTTCATAATGCTGAATCCCCTACTGTAAATAATGTTTGTAAAAACTAATTCGGTATTCATAGTAATTCCGTGCACATGATGGGTATCCCAGTCGGGTAATAATACCCACAGAGAAAAAAAAATATATCTAAATATGTACATAGATATGTATACACACGCACATCCATAATCAGATTTAACTGTTCCCACCTCTTCCTACTTTCCTAACTACAACCCAATGGTTCGGCAATTTGTGGTAGTGTGTGGTTTCAGTGTTTACCTCTCGGGATCCACCACTCTCTCCAGGGTATCACTACTCCCTCTCCAAGATGAGCGTGACAGGAATATATATATATATATATATATATATATATATGTATATATATATGTATATATACATACACACGTACACATATACACACATACACACACATATATATATACATATATATATATATATATACATAAGTATATATATATATATATATATATATATACATAAGTATATATACATATAATATATAACATATGTATATATATTTTTATATATATATATAAATATATATGCATACATATATATATAATATATAACATATGTATATATACATATATACATACATATATAAATATAAATACATATATATATATATATATATATAGAGAGAGAGAGAGAGAGAGAGAGAGAGAGAGAGAGAGAGAGAGAGAGAGAGAGAGAGAGAGAGAGAGACAGACAGACAGACAGACAGACAGACAGACAGAGAGAGAGAGAGAAAGAGACTCTTGCTCAATATCATATAGGGAAAATCAAGTCCAGTAATATTAAAACAAAACTTCTAAAACACGTGGGGTTAAAATCAACATACAGGAAAATATAAATCCTTGGCAACAATGTCAAGCTTTCTTGCATAATTAAATGACATAATCCTCGTATCCTATACAAACTAAATCATGCAGTATAACTGGACGAAAGGGTATAATAACTTATCAATATATATGATTCAATTGAATGACCTGTCATACACGGCTGACTATTTCAAGTAATATCTCTGTTAAAGCTACAAACTAATATAGTTCGGGGTTTTATTCCAAAGCTAATTAGAAGCGTAATTGTCTATACCGACTTACATTCAAGAGAATATGACCTATATGCTTTCACTCTCAATTGTAAAGCTTAGGACAAAATACTGGTCTGAAGAGTTTGTCTTGGTTTACTCCTCCTCCTCCTCCTCCTCCTCCTCCTCCTCCTCCTCCTCCTCGTCATCATCATCATCATCATCATCATCTTTTTATTATCAATTATTATTAATTATTATTACTACTACTACTACTACTACTACTACTACTACTACTACTACTACTACTACTACAAGAGTTCAAACAGTGAAAAATAGCAGTGAGGAAAGGAAAAAAAGAAATAAACAAATTGTAATAGAAGCAATGAACAATCATTATAAAATATTTTAAGAACAGTAACATTAAAATAGATCTTTTATATATACACTACAAAGAGAGACTTATGTTAACTTGTTCAACATAAAAACATTCAATTCTAGTCATTCCTTAAAATGCAATAAAAATAAGGTCTAGTACTTCCTCTCCACCATCTTCATTTAAAGAGATTAAGTATTAATATAAAATTCAAAGAAAGGCAAACAATAGGCTTTGACCTTTGACCTTATAACGAGGCCATCAATTTCCCCGAAACTTTAATCTCACGGACATATTTCTCGTCGTTTCCCTCAAGGATTTTATGAACCAAGTGCTAACGGGGTTATAGATCAGTGCTAAATCTGAACAAAAAAATATCTTTCGTTTATTGTTAAAATTTACAAGTGTTAAATCCAAATTAATCACGAACAAATAACCTTGAGCTTAAGAGAAGCAATAGTTAAATATCACGGGAATTTAAAGATGATTTTGATTTGATATTCTGTTTTCGTGGTCACAAGTTCATTTATGGGAGTATTAAACTTAGACAACGTCATATATTCTAAATATGTGTGGCAAATGTTAAGTTGGGATTGCCTTGTACCACAAAAACTCGTACATATACACGCACATACATACACACATTTATATTCACACACACACACACACACACACACACATATATATATATATATATATATATATATATATATATATATATATATATATATATATATATTGTGTGTGTATGTATATATACGTAAATATATATCTCCCATATATAATGAAGAGAAAGTGTCTGCCAATGTACAGTATATATATATATATATATATATATATATATGTGTGTGTGTGTGCGTGGTTATGTGCGTGTACTATATATAATATAGTCTACATGCGTCCTGTGCTCAGTGACTCCAAGACAACAGCTACAAGATCTTTTGATGTCACAGAAATATTTAAACAAGACGTATCGTCAAAGAACTGCGCCGACTTCAACTGCATTTCACACATACCATAAAGAAAAGGGATCACCAACACAGTATCTCGCATAAAAGCCTTTCAAATATTAGAATTTACATTTTCTCAAGGGAAAGCGCGTCTCGTAAACAAAATTTAAGGTTCCTCGTATTGTAACACAGAACCCCAGACATGTAGTCCCATTGTTTGCTACAAATCTTGCTTTTCCTCCACAGTAAAGTTGTGGTTCGAGTAATAAAAGGCGCATTTAGGTCTTTCCCGTTGTGGTGGCGGATGTGGTAACGCCCCTGACTGGTGAACGACACACTGGGAGAGTCCCTCTCATACTCGTTAGTTACTTTGGTCACTGCAACCTTACCATCCTTGTGAGCTAAGGATGGGGGGTTTCGGGTAGCGTATATATCTATCTGGTGATTCATCAGCAGCTATCGCCTGGCCCTCCTTGATACTAACTTGGGTGGTGAAAGGGCATGAGTGCTGATCATATGTATATATGGTCAGTCTCTAGGGCATTGTCCTGCTTGATAGGGCAATGTCACTGTCCCTTGCTCCTGCCATTCATGACCGGCCTTTAAACATCTAAACTGACTAGTGCATTAATGCACACCATCCTCGTGTATCTATGCATTTATAGATAAACTAAAATAAACTTATTCCATAAGCGAGAGAGAGTTATTATTTAATACACCAAAAAATATAAAAGTTATATTTTAAAATTTTCCAACTATGAATTCGCTTTAAAAGGGAGTCTTCGATATAGGTAATCTAGTGTTTCGTACACAAAATTCAATCCCTTTATGTAACGGTCTATAAATACCTCCACCAACGAAGTTTGGAGGAAGTTATGTTTTCGTCCCTGATTGTCTTTTTGTGAACAACTTCCTGGCCACAATTTGACTCATGGAGTAGTGAAACTTTCAGGGATCGATTGTAATGTTGAGACGTGTAAGTTATTCAATTGTGAAAGTCCTAGGTCAAAGAATAGTGAAACGTTCAGGGATCGATTGTAATGTTGAGACGTGTAAGTTATTCAATTGTGAAAGTCCTAGGTCAAAGAATAGTGAAACGTTCAGGGATCGATTGTAATGTTGAGACGTGTAAGTTATTCAATTGTGAAAGTCCTAGGTCAAAGAATAGTGAAACGTTCAGGGATCGATTGTAATGTTGAGACGTGTAAGTTATTCAATTGTGAAAGTCCTAGGTCAAAGAATAGTGAAACGTTCAGGGATCGATTGTAATGTTGAGACGTGTAAGTTATTCAATTGTGAAAGTCCTAGGTCAAAGGTCAAACTTTTGCTCGACCGAATTCACCGTAACCTTAACCCCAGTTCGTACATGGCTGTTACACCGACTTCAAATACGCTTACGGTCTAAATTGATTCTGGAAAAGGCAAGCTGGTATCAGGAAATAAGCTTATGTGGAGGAGTCTTGCACTCTTAGAGTGCTTTTTATTTAAGCGTTACTGGCTACAGGGATTTTTTTTTTTTTTTTACCGGCGACAAATCAGATAAAGCAGAATCAACAAAAGATCAGCATGATTATTATCATCATTATTAACATTGACAGTATTATTATTATTATTATTATTATTATTATTATTATTATTATTATTATTATTATTATTATTATTATTATTATTATTTGCTAAGCTACAACCCTAGTTGGAAAAACGAGATGCTATAAGCCCAGGGGCCCCAATAGGGAAAATAGCCCAGTGAGGAAAGGAAACAAGGAAAAATAAAACATTTAAGAACAGTAACAACATTAAAATAAATATTTCCTATATAAACTATAAAAACTTTAACAAAAGAAGAGGAAGAGAAATGAGATAGAATAGTGTGCCCGAGTGTACCCTCGAGCAAGAGAACTCTAACCCAAGACAGTGGAAGACCATGGTACATAGGCTATGGCACTACCCAAGACTAGAAAACAATGGTCTGATTTTGGAGTGTCTTTCCCCTCGAAGAGTGGCTTACCAAAGCTAAAGAGTCTCTTCGTGACAGTAAAAAACCAAACTACGCAGTCTCCCTAATAATACAAATCAAGCAGTGCATGGACACGGCCTGTTGCTGATACGAGACAGAGAGCAGCGAAATCTCAAGAGACGTAAAAGACTAGAGGACCCCGGACAAAGGGTACAGTAATAATAGCTGTGGGGAGCAGCGCATAGTAACAGCCTCCTTCAACAAAAACATTCAGACGGCACAACAATTTCTTTCCACTTTATTCTATATTCTATATTCAAACAGATGAACGTAGGAACCGATGTGAATATATACATCCATGATTTCCGTAATAAATCAAATAGTATTATTAATGTGATGTAAACAAAGTTGTAAAGGGTAAAAATACTATTCAAAACATAATGTGAATAAGATTAATATTCATTATTTTACTCATTATAAAGTCAAAGACTTGAAGCAAAAATAATAACAACAACAACAATAATAATAATAATAATAATAATAATAATAATAATAATAATAATAATAATAATAATCATAATAATAATAATAGCAGTATCAACAAGCAATCAAACGAGTACAGAAAAAATATTACCAAAAATCATAAAAAAAATAACTGAAATACAACAAAGCAGAAATTAATTTGCAATCACTTATTGCAATTTAAGTCAACCATGCAGAAACTGATCTCCTCCTACGACCTTTATAGCCAAAAGGTTTCATTCAACCTTGAAGAAAGTAAAGGAATAATGGTAGTGATGCGTTGATATTAATCAGTATATTTCATATCACAGCTAAAATCTATTTTGGATTGATGAAAATTACCCCCCCCCCACCCCCCCAAAAAATATGCATATACTTCAGGAAACAAATTATTATTCGAAATTGTTTAGTCTTTAAATATTATGAAGAGCAAAGACAAAGGGCCGATGTGGTAACATCCCTGACTAGTGAACGCCAGACTGCGGTTGGAGGCCCACTCAAACTAGTTAGTTTCTTTGGTCGCTGCAGCCCCGCCATCCTTGTGAGCTAAGTATGGGGGGGTTTGGGAGAGTTTATAGGTCTATCTGCTGAGTTATCAGTAAACATTGTTTGGCCCTCCTTGGTCCTAGCTTGGGTGGAGAGGGGGCTTGGGCGCTGATCATATGTATAGATGGTCAGTCTCTAGGGCATTGTCCTGCTTGATAGGGCAATGTCACTGTCCCTTGTCTCTGCCATTCATGATTGGCCTTTAAACCTTTAAACTAGATACACGCGAAGTCTTACAGTGCGAGAGAGAGAGAGAGAGAGAGAGAGAGAGAGAGAGAGAGAGAGAGAGAGAGATGGACGATACTATTTGTTCTAATTCTCTTTCGTACAATAAATAGTGTGGAACACAAAGAAGACATTCCGTTTCGGGTTTAAAGATATAATTTATAAACAATATACTTGTTTAGTGTATCAAAATCATGGTAATACGATTTTGGTTATCCTCAAGGCATAGTATATGAACATCCTTTGTACATAAATACCATTGGAATATTAGAGATACGATAAAGAAATTTTTTTTTTTATAAAATGAAGAATGGAGATGAGACAAAAATTAATTATTCGTAACGTACTATAAAAACGCAAATCATAACTCACTGAGCAAACGAAAAAGAATCAATAGTTATTGTATATAACTATCTTGTTCTAATTTGAACATCACACGAATAATAAGGTTATCAATATCATAGAGGAAACCAGAACGGACACTCGGTAGAGCGCATACCTTCGCCACGGCCACTTTTGTCAATGTGAAAACTGATGATGTTGTGGGTATTTGATATATGTGTCACAAGATGGGAAATTTAATTATGCACATCCTGGTACTAGGTTCATGATAACTACATAAAAATTGGCCACAAAAGAGCAAAAAGGCGTTTTTCACCTTTTTGTGACCTTGGCCTTGACTTTTGACCCAATTACTCCAAAAATCTAATCAACCTGTCCTTGGATCATGGCCAATCATCCCACCAAATTTCATGAGATTGAGTCAAATATGTTTTTTAGATATACGCATCACAAACACACAGACAGATATATAAACAAATAAATACACAAACAAGGGTGATGGCATTATTATATCATATTGTATATCACAAGATAGGCAATTTAATTTTGCACATGTTAGCACTAGTTTCATTTAAATCAGATAAAAATTGGCCACGATATGGCAAAAAGGCGGTTTTGACCTTTTCGTGACCTTGGCCTTGACTTTTGACCCAATCACCCAAAAATCTAATTGAAATGTCCTTGGATCATGATCAATCATCCCACCAAATTTCATGAGATTCGGTCGAATAGCTTTTGAGTTCTGTGATTCATTTTTTTTTTTTTTTTTACCTTTTCGTGACCTTGGCCTTTGACTTCTGACCCAATCACTCCCAAAATCTAATTAAAATGTCTTTAGATCATAGCCAATCGTCTCACTGAATTTCATGAGATTCGGTCCGACAGTTTTTGGGTGCAAATCACAAACACACACAAATACAAACAGACCTCTGCCAAAACATAACCTTCGCCGCAACGAAGTTTGCGAAGGTAAAGAGCGGTGTCATAATAAAGATGAAAGTCTTTTAAATGAGCTTAAATAAGCCATAAGATTTCATTTCCCAGCTAAATACGGTGGAGAATTAGTACTGTCCGCCATAATATATGTCTAATAATCGACAATATAAAACCTAAGGACGTTTTTATTATCTAAAAGTATTTGTTTACACCATTTTAAGCCCTATATTATTTAGCTGTTTGCGTTTTATATGTATAATTGTAATCATGCATTTTTTCAAGTGATACGTTATTCATCACGCGTCTTAAACTTCTAATTTGGAAGACTCCAATGTGAATGAAGACCTGAGTCTGTCTCTGCAGTCTCAGGCTAAAAGAATACAGAGGAGACTGTTGATACTCGTTACGTGAATCCCAAAAGATATAATAAATAAAGAAATAAACAAATCTGCAATATTTTCCAAATCGTAAAATTATAAGGAATCTCTCTCTCTCTCTCTCTCTCTCTCTCTCTCTCTCTCTCTCTCTCTCTCTCATGTTATTGTTAAATCCCAGTTTTTATTTAAATAGTATATATAAAATTTAGTATCTCAATAATCTGATCTGATGACGGATATGAATGCAGGGAATAACATCCTGCTGTACTTTACACACTTTACTAAATTACACTCTTCACGAAATTACACTCTTCACTAATATACACTCTTCACCAAATTACTCTTCACTAAATTACACGTCATTAAATTACAGACTTCACCAAATTACACTTTTCACCGAATTACATTCTTCACTAAATTATACTCTTCACCAAATTACACTCTTCACTAAAATACACTCTTCACTACATTACATTCTTCACTAAATTACACTTTTCACCAAATTACTCTAATGACTAAATTACGCTCTTCACTAAATTACACTCTTCACCAAATTACACTTTTCACTGAATTACATTCTTCACTAAATTATACTCTTAACCAAATTACAGTCTTCACCAAAGTACACGCTTCACTAAATTAATCTCTTTCACCAATTATACTCTTCACTAAATTACACTTCACCAAATTACACTCTTAACCAAACTACACTCATCATTAAATTATACTCTTCATTAAATTACACTCTTCAATAAATTACACTCTTCACAAGACTACACTCTTCACCAAATTACACTCTTCACCAAATTACACTCTTCATCCAATTACAATCTTCACTAAATTACACTCTTCAATACATTACCCTCTTCACTAAATTACACTTCGCCAAATTACACTCTTAACCAAACTACACTCTTCCCTAAATCACACTCTTCATCAAATTACACTCTTAAATAAATTACACTCATCACCAAATTACCCTCTTCACTAAATTACACACTTCACTAAATTACACTCTCCACCCAATTACAATCTTCACTAAAGTACACACTTCACCAAATTAAACACTTCACTAAATCACATTCTTCACTAAATTACATTTCACTAAATTACACTCGCCACTAAATTACACTCTTCACCCAATTACAATCTTCACTAAATCACGCTTTTCACTACATTACACTCTTCACCAAATTAAACACTTCACTAAATTACATTCTTCACTAAATTACACTCGACACTAAATTACACTCTTCACTCAATTACAATCTTCACTAAATTACTCTTCACTAAATTGTCCGGTGATCGTATGAACACTTGTTCTATTCCCCCCCCCCCCCCCCATGAAAAAAAAAATGATCGAAAAATACGTAAATGTTTATTCTAGTCTGAAATATTTAAGATTACAAACGATAAAGTGGCAACGCGCAAAAACATATTTTCAGACCTATAGACCACCTCTTCAATATCAATAAATGCTGACGTCAAAAACGCTACGTACGCGAAAATTAAACTTCAAAATTGTTTCCGTTAACAGATGGTCTTTTCCATAAGTTCCGGCAAAAATAAAATTGCACAAATTGTCACGTCTTTCTCCAATGGGAAAATAGTTCATCAATATTTAGATGCATTATTTTATTACAAATTATAATGATTAAGCTATTTTTAAACTTGATTTCACAGCCATGATCATAATCATGTGTTTCAATTTCATAAACTTATGCTAATAGTCTTGCCTTCTCCATCATGAGGCTCAATACTACATAATACTCTAGAAGTTTTATTCCAGCTGTGACCAAGTTGTAGAATGATCTTCCCAATCGGGTAGTTGAATCAGGAGAACTTCAAAAGTTCAGACTTGCAGCAAATGTTTTTATGTTGAACATTATGTTTCTTTTTACAGTTTATATATGAAATATTTGTTTTGATGCTTTTACTGTCCTTAAAATATTTGTTCATTTCTTCTCATACAGCTCATAAATTTCTTCATTTCCTTTACTCACTGGGCTATTTTTCCCTGATGGAGCCCTTGGGCTTGTAGCATCCTGCTTTTCCAACCAGGGTTGTAGCTTAGCTAATAATAATAATAATAATAATAATAATAATAATAATAATAATAATAATAAATATTACTATTATTGATAAAAATAATAATAATAATAATAATAATTATCACCTTAACTAAGAAAATGGAAAATAATGTCATTATATCACAGTTTTAAGTTTTATTCTAGTCATAAATCTTAGAGGCAGATCCATTTAAAGAAAGAAACGTTGAAGGATAATCATTAAAGAAAGGGCGGTGTAGCCTCTCTCCAACACAGACTCTTCCTTTACATTGGCGCCAGGGAGGAACGACATCTTTAGGGAAGAAATCTAATCATTTCTGCCGAGGCAAAACCACGGCCATTTCTTTCCTTAGATTCCCCGTTGTCAAGATGTTTGGAAATTATGACCGATTACAACTGTTTGTCTTGGGGGGACTTAAGGAAGTGTAAATCTTTCCAGATACATTACAAACAACTTTTCGTTTATGGTAAGTAATACATAAAAATTGAAAAGAAATAAAACGCAAACAAAACTTACAAGTATAGGCATAATATTATCATCAAATTGCGCTAGTTTCATGCTATAAAACCGCCTCTCAACGCTTATCTACTTTATGTCCATTATAAAACTCTTATTGCTTATGATGAAACTATGTATAGAAAAACAGTAGTAGGTTGGCCAGGGCACCAGCTATCCGTTGAAATACTACCGCTAGAGAGTTATTGAATTCTTTGACTAGCCAGACAGTACTACACTAGATCACTCTCTATGGTTACGGCTCATTTTTTCTGTGTCTATTCTTTACAACATCTCTTCTGTCCTCATGCACGTCACATCACTGAGATTACCAAACAATTCTTCTTCACCCAAGGGGTTAAGTACTGCAGTCTAATTGTTCAGTGGCTACTTTCCCTTTGGTAGGGATAGAAGAGACTTTAGCTATGGTATGCAGCTCTTCTAGGAAAAGGTCACTCCAAAATCAAACCATTGTTCTCAACGCTTGGGTAGTGCCTTAGCCTCTGTACTATGGCCTTCCACTCTCTCGGGTTAGTGTTTCGTTGTTTGAGGGGACAGTCGGGGATAGTTTATAGTTTTAATAGCTTATATATGAGAGATCCCATTTAATGTTGTTGCAGTTCTTAAAATATTTTATTTTGTTTGATCATTACTTCTCTTTTAGTTTATCTATTTCTTTGTTTCCTTTGCTTTTTCCTATTGGACCCATTGGGCTCATAACATCCTGTTTCTCCAACTAGGGTTGTAGCTTAGCTTTAAAAAAATAAAAATATTAATAATGATAATAATAATAATAATAATAATAATAATAATAATAATAGTAATATAACAACAATAATATAATAATAATAATAATAATAATAATAATAATAATAATAATAATAATGCTAAAAATAATACTATTAATAATAATGATAATAATAATAATAATATTAATAATATAATAACAATACTAATAATATAATATAATAATAATATAATAATAATGATAATAATGGTAATAATAATACTACTACTAATAATAATACAAATATAATAACAACAATAATAATATAAGAACATAATAATAATAATAATATAATAATAATGATAATAATCCTAATAATAATCCTAATAATAATAATAATAATAATATTAAAAATAATAACATTAATAATAATAATAATACTAATAATTATAATAATAATAATAATAATCATAATAAAAACAATAACATTAATAATAATAATAATAATAATAATAATAATAATAATAATATCATTAATAATAATAAAAACAATAATAATAATAATAATAATAATAATAATAATAAAAATAATAACATTAATAATAATAATAATAATAATAATTATTATTATTATTATAATAATAATAATAATAATAATTATAATAATAATAATAATAATAATTATAATAATAATAATAATAATAAAAATAATATCATTAATAATAATAAAAACAATAATAATAATAATAATTATAATAATAATAATAATAATAATAAAAATAATAACATTAATAATAATAATAATAATAATAATAACATTAATAATA
>NC_090740.1:2802009-2842009 GCF_036898095.1 Palaemon carinicauda
ATAGGAATAACTTAGTCTTGCCAAAACAAGTAGAGATTGTTTAAGAATATAAATACTTAGGACAGACAGTAAATGTTTCCCCAGGAGACAAGGCCGAAATTAAAATGATAAGCATGGGATGGAGAGTATTTGGTAAACGAGTTTATGAAAAGTAAAATGCCACTGTCTCTAAAAAGAAAAATATTTAATGATATTGTTTTACCAGTATTGACTCAAGCATCAGAAACTTGAAGTCTTACTAAAGCCTTAGAACATAAGCTAGTTACAACTCGGAGAGCTATAGAAAGAATAATGATTGGAATAACACTAAGAGACAGATAAAGAGAAACATAGATACGAGAGCAAACTAAAGTAGAGGATATTCTAACAACTTGTAAGAAAAAGACATGGGCATGAGCAGGACATATAATGAGAATAACAGACAATAGATGGACATTAAGAATAACAGCCCGGCTCCAGGAGATTGTTAAAAAAAAATCAGAGGAAGGAAGAGAAGACGATGGGTCGACGAACTAAGGAAGTTTGCAGATGTGGACTGGCAAAGAAAGACCTTAAACAGACGCAAGTGGAAGGACATGTCTGAGACCTTTGTTCAGCAGTGGACTAGTAACACCTGATGATGATATAAACATTATATATATATATAAGTACATATATATATATATATATATATATAGAGAGAGAGAGAGAGAGAGAGAGAGAGAGAGATAAAAAAGTATGTGTGGGGGTAATATCGCAAATAAATTCCTATTCAGACCTGGATATCAAGTACATCTTAACATTAGGCGAAAAACATGTCAATAAATATGAACAATATCTGAGAGAGAGAGAGAGAGGAGAGAGAGGAGAGAGAGAGAGAGAGAGCGAGAGAGATATTTTAAGAAACAGGAAGTTAATACTTGATAAGAGTTTAAAGATCATAAGCATCATAGCAACAAAATGAAAGGTCGAAAAAATATATTCAAAACTTGTGTACGCGACCAGTCACATATGCCAGTTAAATATTTAGATAGACATGCACGCACACGCACCTCGTCTCACCAGGGTATGACTATTACCTCTCCCCCCCCTACCGAGAGCTGAGCGTGACCATAAAGAATTTATATATATATATATATATATATATATTTATATATATATATTTATATATATACATATATATATAAATATTATATATACGTGCTCTGTAATAAATAGGAAAGATGAAGAAGCTGAAGAATAGTTAAATAAAACAAAATATTTCTAGAGGATATTTGGTTAAAACAAGAACTTATAAGGCTCCAACAGAGTAGACAAGATTCATACGCCCTTTCTAATAGCTTCTTATTTTCTTATAGTACAACCCAGATAGGGAGCGGGTCAACACTCGTTGGCACACGTGATCAGTATATCAAGCTGTAAAAGCAAATCAAATTTACATACCCAAACAGGAACCAATTTGAAAAGTATGACTAGAATCAATTCTTTTTAGTGAGGCAGATTTGCACCAACTCGCAGGGGTGCCCTTTTAGCTAGGAAAAGTTTCCTGATCGCTGATTGTTTGAACAAGATAATTCTAACCAATCAGCAATCAGGAAACTTTTCCAAGCTGAAAGGGCATCGCTGCGAGTCGGTGTAAATGAATCTCATTAAAAAAAATTTAGTATACCCGGTGTCATTGACAGCAGCGTAGGCGAGGCTGGGCCGAATGATAACAATCAAATTACCTTCCATAAATTGAGGCTCTACTAGTCTACTGGGAGATTGTTGCAGTCCTAGACGATCGAATGTTCTGCGCTATATTTAGTATTGCACAAAAACACTGATAGTCGAAAGTGGGGTATACGAATTAATAAAATATTGATGTCAAACATTTTATTAAAAAAAAAAAAAAAATATTTTTCGTCTAGGAAACCCAGAAGAAATTTGCTTTGCATAGAAAGATAAAATGGAAGCACTGAGAACATCAAACATGAGTTTTAAAGTTATTGATGCAATAAAAAAAAAAAACATGGTTTGACCATGAGGATGATGATACAGAAAAAAAACATGGTGTGACCATGAGGATGATGATACAGAAAAAAAACATGGTGTGACCATGAGGATGATGATACAGGAAAAAAACATGGTGTGACCATGAGGATGATGATACAGGAAAAAAACATGGTGTGACCATGAGGATGATGATACAGAAAAAAAACATGGTGTGACCATGAGGATGATGATACAGAAAAAAAAACATGGTGTGACCATGAGGATGATGATACAGGAAAAAAACATGGTGTGACCATGAGGATGATGATACAGAAAAAAAACATGGTGTGACAATGAGGATGATGATACACTAAAGTGAACTTAATGGCAAGGTTGTGGTGGCCTGTTGGCAAAGTCCTTACCTAGTGATCGCCAGACTGTGGTTCGAGTCGCATTTAAACTCGTTAGTTCCTTTGATCACTGCAAACTTACCATCCTTGTGAGCTAAAGAGGGGGGGGGGGGGTGTTGGGGGAGCCTGTAGGTCTATCTGCTGAGTCATCAGTAGCCATTGCCTGGCCCTCATTGGTCATCCTTGCTTAGGTGGAGAGGGGGCTTGGGCGTTGATATGTATATATGGCCAGTCTCTAGGCGTCAAGGGCATTGTCTCGCTTACTAGGACAATATCACTGTCCCTTGCCTCTGCCATTCATGAACAGCCTTTAAACATTAAAACTTATCACGGCGATCAAAGATTTAGTGCTGAAACTCCCAATGATGATGATGATGATTATTATTATTATTATTATTATTATTATTATTATTATTATTATTATTATTATTATTATTATTATTATTATTACTTGATAAGCTACAACCCTAGTTGGAAAAGCAGGATGATATAAGCCCAGGGGCTCCAAAGGGGGATATAGCCCAGATGAAAGGAAATAAAGAAATAAACTACAAGAGAAGTTTAAGAACAATAACAACATTAAAATAAATCTTTCATAAATAAACAATGAAAACTTGAAAATAACAAACTTTTTCGCTTGAAGTTTCAATTTGAAAAGCAAGAGTTTAGAGCTAACAATTGGAAATCGCCATTTATGTAGAGCAATTTTGCTTACCGATTTTGTTGTTATGATAACCTCGTGTGATTTGACTATCTAAGATTTAATTGGCTACCAACACTGACGCCGTACTTTAATAAGGGGAAGATACACGTTCAATTACATTTGTTGTTTTGTTGTCAGATGAAAATGAGATAATTCCAGTTTTTCATCATTGAGTCGTTCTTATAGAAGAAAATAGTTATCATTTCCTAATTGCTTTACTTTCTTACAAAGTGATCTTTCGTTAATGTAATGCTAAGAGAGGTTTTATCGTTATTTACTATGCTGTTGTTTTCACTAAGGAAATAAACATTCAAAATCGTTTACTTGATTGATGATATCTTTACCTTATTACACTTCTTTGAAGAAGGTGATGTTGAAAGTATTTTAAATTGGAGCTATTTTCAAAATGAAACTTTTTTTTTCTTTTTTTAGGATGGGAAAACGGTGCTTTTATTCCAGAAGATGAAAGTATGGTGGAGATTTCCACCTCAGTGAACCTTTTATAAGAAAGAAAAAAATTCAAAATACTTTTCAGGAATGAAGTTTACAGATTTTCTAACATGAATCTGTCCTCTTTAATTTAATATTGTTACTGTTCTTAAAATATTCTATTTTTCTTTGTTTCCTTTCCTCACTGGGCTATTTTCGCTGTTGGAGCCCCTGGGCTTATAGCATCTTGCTTTTCACACTAGGATTGTAGCTCAACAAGTAATAATAATAATAATAATAATAATAATAATAATAATAATAATAATAATAATAATAATAATAAAAAGTAACCCCTGATCCTTATAATTACAACAACCATCCCTTTAAATCAAATATATTCTTCTCTTATCGTTAAAATAAAAAAACTGTTTTGGACTTTCATTTCAATTAGCCATTACTATCATCATCAAATCAACATGTCTACCTTTAAAAACAATAGCCAGTCTCGCACAAACGCCATTTATCACTATTGATAAAATCATCAAAGTAATTATGCTATGGCGATATCTCTGATGCATAATAATGAAAGGCTGGTCCCACGTTCAATTGTAATTATTTCTTCATAAAAATAATAGGTATTTGTTCAATGCTACCAAGTCATTCTTACATAAAAACTAAATATCAGAAATGTTAATGTTCAGAGTCCTTTGAATATAAACACATTTATTATGTCTGTCCAGTTAGGAATGCAGGATATAAATATAAAATTATTTCCTTTGATATTTCTCTCTCTCTCTCTCTCTCTCTCTCTCTCTTCTCTCTCTCTCTCTCTCTCTCTCTCTCTCTCTCTCTCTCGGATCAGATATAATTTTCTTGAAAAAAATTGCAACAAAATCTAAGAGAGCCTTGCCTTATTTCCTTATTTTTGTTTTTGTTTGGGGGAGAGAGAGAGAGAGAGAGAGAGAGAGAGAGAGAGAGAAAAGTTGTCATGATATTGAAATAACAAATAGACACATAGTAATAGGTTTAAACAAGCTATAACCAACGAAGAACCTGAGTTTTAAAACTATCCAGATAATAATTCAGGGTCCAGAAAACTCAACGCTCACAAACAGAGCGGTATGTGTTCAATACTACCAAGTCATTCTTATAAAATAACTAAATATTATATAAACTAATATAAGCTACACTTAGTAAAAATGCTCCTATGTGAAGTATCATAAAATCATGGATGCCTTTATGATTTAGACCGACTGGATTCTGCACAAAAGGATTTTCGCAAACAGAATCCTATCGATAATGTCCAGAATAATGAACATATGACATTTCCAGAACCACTTATAAAGAGATGGTCTCTTCAAGGGCATATACTTTATGCATAGGGTACCCAATTTAGCCGTTCTCTAAGGTCAAAGGTTCATACAAAACATGGCTGTCACTGGTGCTTTAGCCATTAAAGGTGATACGGCATACACCTTTTCTGTATATATGTGCGAGAGAGAGAGAGAGAGAGAGAGAGAGAGAGAGAGAGAGAGAGAGAAAGTACAATTCCCCAATGGGAAAATATCTGAATAACCTGTTTGAGTGTCAATCAATCCAATCTAACTCAAGTAACACACTAACAATTATCATCCTAATAAAAGAAATAGATATATCAAACAAGCACCCTTTTCACCTCAACAAAATAAAGGAGACAGCTACATGAACGGGTAAAATGCCCCCTTTATATTGCTGGCTGTAACAGAACTATGGCAGTGAAGATAATTTCAGTGTCAAATAGAACGGGCAATCTACAGGAGTGTCTCATCAACCTGAAACTGCTGGCGTTCAATAGGCTGAGGGAGTTTCAAACGCAGAATGAAGCAAATTAACAATTGGTTGAACAACCTGCTAAAATACAATTGAGTATACCCTCAAGCAAGAGTACTCTACTCCTAGATAGTGTAAACCATGGTACAGAGGCTATAGCACAACTTCAACAAACCAAGAGGAAGAGAAATAAGATAGAAGAGTGTGTACGAGTGTACCCTCAAGCAAGAGAACTCTATCCCAAGACAAAGGAAGGCCATAGTACAGAGGCTATGGCACAACCTTAACAAGACAAGAGGAAGAAAAATAAAATAGAATAGTGTGCCCGAGTGTACCCTCAAGCAAGAGAACTCTATCCCAAGAGAGTGGAAGACCATGGTACAGAGGCTATAGCACAACTTTAACAAACCAAGAGGAAGAGAAATAAGATAGAAAAGTGTGCCCGAGTGTACCCTCAAGCAAGAGAACTCTATCCCAAGAGAGTGGAAGACCATGGTACAGAGGCTATAGCACAACTTTAACAAACCAAGAGGAAGAGAAATAAGATAGAAGAGTGTGTCCGAGTGTACCCTCAAGCAAGAGAACTCTATCCCAACACAAAGGAAGGCCATAGTACAGAGGCTATGGCACCACCTTAACAACACAAGAGGAAGAAAAATAAGATAGAATAGTGTGCCCGAGTGTACCCTCAAGCAAGAGAACTCTATCCCAAGACAAAGGAAGGCCATAGTACAGAGGCTATGGCACAACCTTAACAAGACAAGAGGAAGAGAAATAAGATAGAATAGTGTGCCCAAGTGTACCCTCAAGCAAGAGAACTCTATCCCAAGAGAGTGGAAGACCATGGTACAGAGGCTATATCACAACTCTAACAAACCAAGAGGAAGAGAAATAAGATAGAAGAGTGTGTACGAGTGTACCCTCAAGCAAGAGAACACTATCCCAAGACAAAGGAAGGCCATAGTGCAGAGGCTATGGCACAACCTTAACAAGATAAGAGGAAGAGAAATAAGATAGAATAGTGTGCCCAAGTGTACCCTCAAGCAAGAGAACTCTATCCCAAGACAAAGGAAGGCCATAGTGCAGAGGCTATGGCACAACCTTAACAAGACAAGAGGAAGAGAAATAAGATAGAATAGTGTGCCCAAGTGTACCCTCAAGCAAGAGAACTCTATCCCAACACAAAGGAAGGCCATAGTACAGAGGCTATGGCACAACCTTAACAAGACAAGAGGAAGAGAAATAAGATAGAATAGTGTGCCCAAGTGTACCCTCAAGCAAGAGAACTCTATCCCAAGACAAAGGAAGGCCATAGTGCAGAGGCTATGGCACAACCTTAACAAGACAAGAGGAAGAGAAATAAGAGAGAATAGTGTGCCCAAGTGTACCCTCAAGCAAGAGAACTCTATCCCAACACAAAGGAAGGCCATAGTACAGAGGCTATATCACAACTCTAACAAACCAAGAGGAAGAGAAATAAGACAGAAGAGTGTGTCCAAGTGTACCCTCAAGCATGAGAACTCTATTCCAAGACAAAGGAAGGCCATAGTGCAGAGGCTATATCACAACTCTAACAAACCAAGAGGAAGAGAAATAAGACAGAAGAGTGTGCCCAAGTGTACCCTCAAGCAAGAGAACTCTATCCCAACACAAAGGAAGGCCATAGTACAGAGGCTATGGCACAACCTTAACAAGACAAGAGGAAGAGAAATAAGATAGAATAGTGTGCCCAAGTGTACCCTCAAGCAAGAGAACTCTATCCCAAGACAAAGGAAGGCCATAGTGCAGAGGCTATGGCACAACCTTAACAAGACAAGAGGAAGAGAAATAAGATAGAATAGTGTGCCCAAGTGTACCCTCAAGCAAGAGAACTCTATCCCAACACAAAGGAAGGCCATAATACAGAGGCTATATCACAACTCTAACAAACCAAGAGGAAGAGAAATAAGATAGAAGAGTGTGTCCAAGTGTACCCTCAAGCAAGAGAACTCTATTCCAAGACAAAGGAAGGCCATAGTGCAGAGGCTATGGCACAACTTTAACAAGACAAGAGGAAGAGAAATAAGATAGAAGAGTGTGCCCGAGTGTACCCTCAAGCAAGAGAACTCTATCCCAAGAGAGTGGAAGACCACGGTACAGAGGCTATGGCACTACCCAAGATTAGAGAACAATGGTTTGGATTTTGGAATGCCCTTCTCCTAGAAGAGCTGCTTACCATAGCTAAACAGTCTCTTCTACCCTTACCAAGGGGAAAGTGGTTCGGCTATATCAGAAAATTACGTCAGTTTGACTTTAAGTTTCAGCTTAGTACTGTATTATCCAAGTGCCATACAAACACCAGCTAAAGACCACTTGTATTTCCAAGTTTATCAGCTGACAGTAAAAATGGCGTTTGACCCGCTCTTGTAGCCAAAACTTCAAATCATCTTTAACGCAATATACATTTATTCCTAATCAACCCGGAAGCATGAAATCCAACTCTGGTCTTTATTAGCACAAATCAATCTGTTTATGCAAGTGTTTTTTGCGCTATAAAAAGGACTTATTAACGCTGTTTACTAAAACAATAAGCGCCTTTTCCTCAGTTCACTAAAGCGGCTCGTTATCCAATTAAAAATCAAAGCGCAAAATAATTACCGGTTTGTCCTATCTGAATTTAGACGGTGAGACTCTTACTCTCGATAAACCTGAATCTTTAGTTTTCCATAATCTTTATCTACTCTTACTATGAAACATAACATTTCTTATTTCATAAATAATAAACGAACTCATTCGGATATTTTCTGCTCAAAGATAGAGGTGGTCGATTTCAGTTTCATCAGAATAAATGCTCACCAGAACATCAGCCGGGAAAGCCCAACTCCCCACAGTGGTGCCCAACCACAGCAATGGCCTCCCCAGTAAAATGCTTAAACTCACGATCCCAAGCTGGAATCGATCTGCAGCCATGCCAATGCCAGGCACACGTGTTACCTTTGCACAAATACATAAAGGTTATCTCAGCTTTTTTCTTTTGGTTTATTATGTCTCCGAGTGCTAGGCACCCCTAACCCCTCCAAAAAGCTGGGAATAGCTTATTTGGATTTGAACATACATGAAAACATTATTCTGGGAGAAGGACACTCCAAAATCAAACCATTATTCATTAGTCTTGGATAGTGCCATAGCCTCTGTCTTCCGCTGTCTTGTGTTAAGAGTTCTCTTGGTTGAGGGTACACTCGGGCACACTATTCTATCTAATTTATCTTCCTCTTGTTTTGTTGAAGTTTTTATAGTTTATATAGAAAATATTTATTCCATTTTAATGTTGTTACTTTTCTGAAAATATTTTAATTTTCCTTGTTTCCTTTCGTCACTGCGCTATTCCCCTTGGGCTTATAGCATTCTGCTTTTCCAGCTAGGGTTGTAGCTTAGCAAGTAATAAAAATAATAGTAATAATAAAGGGGGTGGAGCCTTCTTGGCCAATAAATATTGATGAATGTAGATAAAGTGTTGAGAATGTCACCATTAACTCCATCTGGTTCATTTTATTGACAGATATTTCCTACGTTTACAAATAAAAACTCGACGACCCTTCATAGTATTTTTTTTTACATCCGAACTTAATATCCATATTTACAATGATAGACAAAAAATAAACCTTTTGTTTTAAGAGTATAAAGGATAATAATAATAATAATAATAATAATAATAATAATAATAATAACAATTTCTAAAGCAGGTAAATGTAATATTTTTTTTTTTTTCCTGATGGGATTTATTGTGATTTCGAATCTTTTGACAATTATTCCAGTCGAACAACGAAGTACTCCAAGGGAATGTGTTGTCACCTAAGTTGTTTATCCTCCTCGTGGATTTTGTAATGCGTAGAAGAGTCAGAGATGGTGGAGAAGGATTGTTTTTTCCCGAAGGGCTTCATGGTGGTTTTAAATTATTTGACAATTATTCCAGTCGAACCTAATTGTTTGACCCATTACGCCCCTACTCCACCAAGCTAGGTGCGGCCGGAAAGAAAAAAAAATAACAAGTCCAATACAGACTTTAGAAAAGCATTCTGACAGTGCAGACCTCCACCACGGGAGCTTATTTCGGTCGACCTTTTGCTCGACCTTGACCTTTATTCTGGGACTTTTAAAATTGAATCAATTCCACGGCTCAACAACTAATCCCTGAAAGTTTCATTACTCTATGAGTAAAATTGTGGCCAGGAAGTTGTTCATAAACAAACATACAAAAGGCCAAACAGGGGCGAAAACATAACCTCCTCCCAACTTTGTTGGTGGAGGTAATGAATCTTATTCTAACCTTTCCTGTTACATCGGGTCTTATCTTACCGTGTGTGTGTGTGTGTGTGTGAGCCAGCTTGCAATCGCCAAACATAGCATTGTGATAGCCTATTGAAAATTCCCTGCCTAGTAACCAGTTGGACGGGAGTTCAGGCTTTGCTCAAGCTCGATAGTTTCTGGCACGGGCTCTTGCATTTCTGCAGTCCGTAGATATCCTAGTTAGATGCTGATCATATGTATGTATGAGCAGCCTCTCGGACATCTCCCTGTCCCTTGCATGTGCCATTTATGAGCGACCTTTAAACCTTTAAACTGATTGGACAAGGACGCCATAAATAACAGCGAATAAATATTTGTTTGTTTACACGGTCCTCCTACGTTATTTGCTGTGCTCTTTTCGCTGTCACAAAAAGCTATGGGGGGGGGGTGTCCTCTGAACCCCCCCCCCCCTTATATCATATGACCTTTGCCGTGCATTAATCATTTCAATGCTTATTCTTTCCGGGATGATCCAATGGAGGAAAAAAATACCGGACACTACATTTCATGGGCTTTGAAAACTAGACCAATAAGAGGGGCACTCAGTAAAGCGCAGACCTCCACACTGCAACTCATTTCTCGACCTTTTGTTTGACCTTGACCTTTGACCTTAACATGTATTAATTGGCGTGGATTTTCATAAACTCAAATGTGAACCAAGTTTGAAGTCTCTGTGACAACGATGTCCAAACTTAAGGCTGATTTTGCTTGACTGTGACCTTGACCTTTAACCTTGATAGTTTTGGGATTTCTCTACATCTCGTATAGATATCTTCACGTGTTCTAACATAGGATTCAACTATTCCTTCTTTTTGAAGTGCTTACATTACTGCTGAAGTTTTGACAACATCAGAAGCTTTTTATGTTTATTCTCATCAGAAAGAGGGGACCCCTGCAGTCTCCGTGAATGCTTCTCGATAACGTTTAAAAAGCTTCAAGAAGACTAAAATTAAAGACAGCTCATTACTCAAAATGCATCTATAACGTTTAAAAACACTTCGAGAAGACTGAAGACCTTTCAAAATGTAATAATTTCCAACTTTTTACATAACAGTTAATCCCTACAGGTTTCATTACTTTACGATTAAAATTGTGACCAGGAAGCTGTTCACAAATAAACACAGACACACACACAAACAGCGAGTAGAACGTAACCTCCTTCCAACTTCGTTGGCGGAGGTAAAAATATTAAAACTGAAAAATATCTGCTATTGGCACCAAACTATATGGATGGAATTTTCGAAAACAAATTGTGATATCATCTATTACAAAACTTTTCGGATGGATTTTCCAAAATATGTATGACAAAACTTTCTGAAATAAAAAATAAACTTTGTGGAATGTCTGACATAATGTAAGGATGAATCCGTCAGTCATACATCTAGCTTTACACCTATTTCCAGATCCAAATGGAAGATATTCGATCGAGGAAAAAGGAATTTGTTCGTCACCCTTGTGCCATAAAGTAAGTCGTATAATTCAGAGTCTGGAGAGAGAGAGAGAGAGAGAGAGAGAGAGAGAGAGAGAGAGAGATCCGTTAATAATTAAAAAAAAGCTATATAAATTTATGCTGCAAATAAATTAATTTATCAGAAAACTTATATCCATAAAGAGCGTCGTATAATTCAGATTTTGAGAGAGAGAGAGAGAGAGAGAGAGAGAGAGAGAGAGAGAGAGAGAGAGAGAATATTTTCATATTCTCGATAATATTTCCAAACAGAAATATAAATTAATGCTGCAAATAAATCATATTATCATAAAATATATATCCATAAATTAAGTCGTATAATTCAGATTCTGTTGAGAGAGAGAGAGAGAGAGAGAGAGAGAGAGAGAGAGAGAAATTTGTCATAATACAGTTAATATTTCAAACTACTACAAATTAGTGCTGCAAATAAATTAATTTTTCAGAAAATTAATATCCATAAAGTAAGTTGTATAATTTTGGTTCTGTTGAAAGAGAGAGAGAGAGAGAGAGAGAGAGAGAGAGAGAGAGAGAGAGATTTGTATAATATAGTTAGTATTTTAAACAATAATATAAATTAATGCTGCAAATAAATTAATTTTTCAGAAAATTAATATCCATAAAGTATGTTGTATAATTTTGGTTCTGTTGAGAAGAGAGAGAGAGAGAGAGAGAGAGAGAGAGAGAGAGAGAGAGATTTGTCATAATATAGTTAGTATTTTAAACAGTAGTATAAATTGATGCTGCAAATACATCAATTTATCAGCAAACTTATATATTTGTATGTTAAAGGTCTTGTAACATATAACAGATCCAACTAACGTTCCAGCCGATCAAAAAATAAGGAAGAGTTAGCAATGTTATCATCATCATAATAATAGCCACCATGACCCACATGATATATTTCCCCGAATAAAAGGGAAAAAAAGAAATCTGAACACATCATCGCTTCCCGCTTTCATTTTCCAGTGACTGTGCTTTCATCCTGGAAATATCTGTCAACACTGAGACTCGCTTCCGAAAACTGTTCGCTTTGCAATTAGCTTATACAAATTTACTCTAAAGTTCATTCTGCCGCTCTGTTTCCTCGTCAGAATAGGAGGAAAAAAGAGGGAAGAAATATTGAAATATGTCATCCCATATATTTCCCAGTACCGCTTGGATACAAGAAGAGGAGTCAACATTGCCAAACAGGCGAGTTTCTATTTTAGTAAATTACGATGATCAAATGCAAAGAATAAGAAAAATACGACTCGTGTTTCATCCCCTGAAATAGGATATGTGCTTGCCTTTATGAGAGAATTATAAAAAATACTCTTTCCATTCCAGAGCTGGTCTCGAATTGAAACTCTCTCTCTCTCTCTCTCTCTCTCTCTCTCTCTCTCTCTCAACAGAAACAAAATTATACAAATTACTTTAAGGATATTAATTTTTCGAAAAATTAATTCATTTGCAGCATTAATTCATATTACTGTTTAAAATACTAACTATATTATACAAATCTCTCTCTCTCTCTCTCTCTCTCTCTCTCTCTCTCTCTCTCTCTTCTCAACTTATTTTATGGATATTAATTTTCTGAAAAATTAATTTATTTACAGCACTAATTTGTAGTAGTGTTTGAAATATTAACTGTATTATCACAAATTTCTCCTTCTCTCTCTCTCTCTCTCTCTCTCTCTCTCTCTCTCTCTCTCAACAGAATCTGAATCATACGACTTTATGGATATAAATTTTCTGATAAATTAATTTATTTGCAGCATTAATTTATATTACTGTTTGAAATATTAACTATATGATGTCAATATCTCTCTCTCTCTCTCTCTCTCTCTCTCTCTCTCTCTCTCACACGCAAAGATGGCTGTCTAACAGGAGGTAACATTCTCTCTCACAGGAGAGAAGCATCTGTCTCACTGGAGAGAACACACAAACACTCTCTCTCTCTCTCTCTCTCTCTCTCTCTCTCTCTCTCAACTAACGAGGTCAAACGAATGATGTCATCACAAGCCAGCCTCGCGCTGCAAACACACGGCACAGGTGTTGTTATTGCATAACCTATGTTGCATTAAATTGCCACCAGATTCTCTGAAATTCAGATCCGTGCACAATCAACATAAGCAAAAACATTTTTTTAAATACATAGAAATTATTCATATGCAAAATAATCAAAGGCCAAACCTCTCGAGAATATGAGTGATTAACAATTTTCCGAATCAGGCTATTATTATTATTATTATTATTATTATTATTATTATTATTATTATTATTATTATTATTATTATCATTGAGGCCCTTTGCGTCAATAGGCGTAGACGGAGATGATAATGATGATGATGAACATTATTATTATTATTGTTGTTGTTGTTGTTGTTGTTGTTGTTGTTTATCATTTATCAATTATTATCATTAAAATTATCATTACTATTAAAATTATCAAAATCCCTATAAAGGAGAATTTCCTGTCCAGCGCCTCAGGCAAAAACAAATTATAGAATATCAACTGGTAAAAAAAAAAAAAAAAAAAAAAAATAACACCCAATTATAGCCATATCTGCCGCGTAACTACTCTATAATGCTCTCAGAAAGAGGACGGGGATTCATTAATAAACAGGAATAAAGTTTATAAAGTTTATAAAGTTTATATATAAAATTTATAAAGTTTACCAAGTTTATTCCCAGGGTGAATATTATATTCAGGTGAAATTCCCTTTTATGTAATCCTTGTGAAACGTAACAAAATAGGACTATTGTTTGGTGCAGGATTTCACGCCACAATGAACTTACCCTACTTCCTTTGTCTCTCACCCTTCGTGTCCTATCGTTTTATAAGAATAGCAAGGAAGGGTTTAATTTAAATACAAAATCACTAGGCACACATACATACATAAATACATACATACATACACACACACCGCGTTTATCTAAAAGGAAAACTCAAATAAAAACGCACATGTGATATACTCATTTTATTTTAATGAAGAGCATTAGCACTGACTCGCAGCGGTGCCCTCTTAACTCGGAAAACTTCCCTGCTCTCTGATTGGTCAGAAATATCTTGTCCAACCAATCAGCGGTCAGTAAACTTTTCCGAGCTAAAAGGGCACCCTTGCGAGTCGGTGCAAATCTGCCTCACTAAAAAGAATTGACTATAGTAGATGTTCACGTACATTTGGTACAAGAAAATCTCAAGTCTAACACTCTCATGGATGAAGAGGATGTCTTGATCATGAAATATTGAGTAAGGATTACTTGCACGCTTCAAACTTAATAAGTACCACAAAATATATCAAAACACAATATTTCCAATATATTTTGATGAAGAATGTTTCAATGTTAAACAAGCTGACATAAATCTTTTTATATTTTATATATAAGAGATCTGTTTTGATGTTGTTACTGTTTTTAAAATATCTTAATTGTTCATTATTTCTCAAATCGTTTATTCATTTCCTTATTTCCTTGCCTCACTGGGATATTTTTCCCTGTTGGAGCCCTTGGGCTTATAGCATCTTACTTTTCCAACTAGGGTTGTAGCTTACCTCGTAATAATAATAATAATAATAATAATAATAATAATAATAATAATAATAATAATAATAATAATACCATGGTAAAATACAAATAAAAAATCCCGATTATTCTTACCCTAAAAACTAAAAGATTATGTGAAAATATCAAAACATTGCAAATAAAAGAAGAAATGAAATTACAAAACACGTTCTGTATTGGAGGCTCGGTATGGCTTTGAATATTGAGTGTACAGCTGCCACGAATTCAGCCACAAACTTGGGCGCTTAAAAGGAAACGCAGACCGGCCCTCTTTTAACAAAGATCTGCTTTATCTCATAAAATTCGATTCATAATTCTTATAATTATAATGAAAAATATTGTACATAAAATTATGCATTGTATATACCTTGCACATGTTCATGTCCAAACACGCGTACACACGTACACATTAATTATATATATATATATATATATATATACTGTACAGTATATATATGAGTGTATATATATGACATACATACACACACACATATATATACATATACATATATACATACAGATTTATATAAATATAAATATATATATAAATATAAATATATATATATATATATATATAAATATATATATATATATATATATATATATATATATATTACATATATATATATATATATATATACAGTATATTCTCAGTGAAAGTTAATTTAGTTAAAAAATGTAATAGTGGTAAATAAGTTGAATTCGGGCGACCATAAAATGGTGTGAAGTAAAACTTATTTAAATCTACGGAAAGAAAGAAAAAAACTAATCTTAAGAAAGACATAAACGCTCCTGTAATAAGAGAACAATCTCATGAGTTTAGTTTAGCAATATAATATAGGTACTCCCTGCTACATGATGAAGAGGAAGCAAGTAAAGAAGAAATGAACGGTAACTTAACAAGATGTGTAATGGAATCAACACAAGGGATAGTTGGAAAAGTTCCTAAACAGGATCAGGGAAAACTATTATAAAAAACTAATAAAAAAAGATTGGAAAAGAGGGTAAAACCCAAGGGAGGTGAAATAGAATTAACAGAACTATCAAAACCAATAAACAAACTAAAACCACTAGATATTCATAAACCCAATTGCTGAAGAAAGGAAGAAACTTCAAGTTAATGAAAAGAAGTCTTGGAACAGATATTTGTTTTAAAGGACGAAAGCGAAAATATCAACATCAGATTTGAAGTCCTAAAAATGCAGAGGATTTCTGCACACTTATGCAATGGTGATATAAGAAATCAATTTGTCAATTTAAATAGTGAAACACTTGACTCTGTACAAATGTAACAGTACGAAAAGTAAAGACAGCATCATAAGGCATGAAAAGAGGCAAAGCAGCAGAAGAGGATGGCTTAACAATTGACTTAATAATAGATGGAGGAGATTTCAAAGTAGTGAAAACCTGAAAAAATTTCTATGCCAAGAGTTTGAAAAACTTTACCACTATACTAATTTACAAAAAGTGGGACACAAAAGACCTGAAAAATTACTGCCCAATAAGTTTACTCTCAGTAATATATAAAGTAGTCACAAAGATCCTATTAGGCCAAAATACAGAACCAAAAAGACTTTAATCAACCAAGAGAGTAGGCAGGCTTTAGAAGTATTCAGCAACTGATAATATCCATTTAATTAACCAACAACTGGAAAAATCAAGAGTATAACAAACCCCTATGTATGATATTTATAGACCATGAGAAAGCTTTTTATTCTGCCATAACTTCAGCAGTAACGAAAGCCTTCAAAGACAAGGAATAGATGAATCTTATGTTAGAACACTTGAAAATATCTACTGTATACATGAAGTACAGCAATCCTAGAACTACATAGAGCTAGTGAGAATATTCCTAATGTGACAGGAAATAGGCAGGGAGGCCCCATCCCTCCTAAATTATTCAAACCGTGCCTAGTAGAAGTTTTTAAGAATTTAGATTACGAAAATGTAGGAATTAACATTAAAGAGGAATATCTTGACAATCTAAGATTTTGAAGATGACATAGTTCTAATTAGTAAATCATGGGAGGAATTGCAAAAGATGATAGATGATTTAAATAGAGAAAGCTAAAATTAATATGAATAAAACTAAGATAATGTTCAATGAAAATGAAAATGTGAATGAATATACATACTTAGTACTGACAGTAAGAGTTTTCCCAGGACATGAGACCGAAATTAAAAGAATAAGCATTGGATGGAGAACTTTTGGTAGACAAATTCACACATTCTTTTCATTAACCTATTGTCTTCCATTATTCCCTCACGACCAAATGAGCTCAAAATAGCATTGAGCATTGATACATAACCTCACTTGTACCAACCATTTTTCTACTCTCAAATATTTTCACTTTTCTCAACGTAAAAATTCTTACACTGGTATGTGAACAGTTTTATTTTAACAACTTTAACCATTTTTCCTTCATTTGCATTCTACAAAAGAAACCATTTCATAAAGAAGAGTTGGCTAAAACAATCTCTTTCCATTTTTCTTTTTTGCACACACCTTGCTACCTTTCTTGCTTCGCCTTTTCTGTGTCTTCAATCTTTTCTCATCATCCGTCATATTTACTCTCGAATATTTATACAAATCATCCCCATCCATTCTTATCAATATTCATTACTCCATATTTCTAGTTTCTATTTACACTCATATAATCTTTTCTTTCTATTAATATCACTCTCAAATATCCTCTTAAAACATTAACCATTCTACAATACATTCACGACTTGGTTGTCCAGTAGTCACGACTCACGACACTAAATAAGCTATGCAATCTAGGTACACTTTACTAAAATCCACTATGACTATGTTGACATAAGGAATGAATTATGTACAGTTCACACCATCGATCCCAGTACATATAACCTCAAGGTAAAGAAATATATGGTAACTCCACAATGTAAGAACAGCATAATACAAAGGACCCTTTCAATCCCATAACAATAAGAGAAGAGGTTCTCTTATTTAACTATATTATACATTATGCATAAAATATTGTTACTCAATTGAAATTGCTATATATTTTGGGGTTTTATATGCTAGATGTTTCTTCGCTGGCCATGGTGTATACCGAAATTCATGAACTAATTGCACCTGGTAATTTTAGCAGCCATAATAAAGAAAGTTGTGGGACTACCACTGCCTTCTACAAATATAACTACAGAGAACCAGAAGGCTAATGTCTCTAAGAGAAGTACGAGCAAACTTATTGCAAATACAGAAAATATTAAGTAACTGAAAGTTACAAGATGAAAGCATCCCCTGCCGCGGGACTGCGTTGAAACATTCCCAGGAAAAGAGTATCCTTGAAAAGGTTTGAATCTTCCTTGCGGGGTTGAAACATCCCTTGCAAAAGGGTCAGGTCGAAACCACCCCTGGAAATAGGTAGTTGTGCAAACTTCCGTTATTATCATCATTATTATCATTACTAAGCTAAGCTACAACCCTAGTTGGAAAAGCAATATGCTATAAGCCCATGGGCTCCAACAGGGAAACATAGCCCAGTGAGGAAAGGCAATAAGGAAATAAATAAAACGATATAAGAAGTAATGGACAATTAAAATAAAACATTTTAAAAGGGATTCTGTAGAAGCCATCCTATCAAGAAATTTTTGCAAAAAAATAAAAATCATAAGCCAGGCTGTGAATTATGCAACAGATAATTATTTCCAGAATAGTCATTCAAAGTTTTGAATAATAGGGAGTTATAGGAGCTGGGTCATAATCAGCTAATCTAAATCTATAGTCAAATTTACCTAGTTACCTCCACCAACGATGTTTGGAGGAGGTTATGTTTTTGCTCCTTGTTTGTCTGTTTGTTTGCTTGTGAACAAATTCCTGGCCACAGATATATCACAAAGAAGTGAAACTTTCAGGGATTAATTGTTATGTTGATACGCGGAAGTGATTCCATTTTGAAACTCCTAGATTAAAGGTCAAGGTCGATCAAAAGGTCGATCGAATTAACCCTAACCTTAACCGCAAGTTCGCATATCGTTGTCACACAGACTTCAAATACGCCTACGGTCTAAATTGATTCTGGGAAAGGCAAGCTGGTTTCGAGAAATATTGTGCCTTGGCGGAGGTCTGCACTACTAGAATTTTTTTTTTTTTTAGTTTGTGGACTCGAAAAGCTTGGCACACTGCACGAACCTCTCTTATATGCAAAAACACGTTTTTATGAATGACGTCCACTGAGTAATGCTATTCATTTAGAGTTTTCAAGAAGAAAAATGTCACCATGAATGCTGTTTCTAATTAAAAGTATTTGTAGTTACAAATTCTGTTATAATACCTTGAAGAAACTTCCACTCCTTACTACGGGCATCATTCTCTTCCAGAAGCTATTATTGCCTAATAAAGAGCTTCATATTTTTTTTTTCCGCAAGAACTCCTTCCATTTTAGAGGCTCATAATCCCCCACTAAAGGCCTCTCTCTTTTTTCTAGATTCTTCAATTTCCTAATGAGAGGCTCTTCCCTTTCCAGAGCCTCCCCTTCCCTACTAAGAGACTTAATCTTCAAGAGAAACCTCCATTCCTTACAGAACCCTACTTTTACTTTTCCAGAGGCTTCTATTCCCCACTACGGACCTCTTTTTTTTTTCTTTCTTTCTTTCTTTTCCACCAGCTTCGATTCCATAATAAGAGCCTCCTATTTTCCGAACGGTTCCTTAACCCCCCCCCCCCTTAAAGACCTCTTTTACAGAAGCTTTCATCTCATATTAAAAAAAAACCTTTACTCTTTTACAAAGCAGGCCAGGACACCAGCCAACCGTTAAGATACTACCGCTAGAGAGTTATTAAATCCTTTGACTGTCTAGGCAGTAATACATTAGATCCCTCTCAGTGGTTACGGCTCATTTTTTCTTTGCATACACATACACCGAATAGTCAGGCCTATTCTTTCCACTTTCTCGTCTTTCCTCATACAACTGACAATACTGAAATTACCAAACTATTCTTCTTCACTCAAGGGGTTAACTACTGCACTGTAAATGTTCGGTGGCCATTTTCCTCTTAGTAATGGTAGAAGATACTCTATTAGTTATGGTAAGCAGCTCTTTTAGGAGGAGGACACTCCAAAATCAAACCATTGTTCTCTATTCTTGGGTAGTGCCATAGCCCTGTACCACGGCCTTCCACTGCCTTGGATTAGAGTTCTCTTGTTTGAGGGTACAATCGGGCATACTATTCTATCTCATTTCTCTTCCTTTTTCTTAAGTTTTTAGTTTATATATGAAAGATTTATTTTAATGTTGTTACTGTTCTTATATTATTTCATTTTAATTGTTCATTACTTCTCTTTTAGTTTATCTATTTCCTTATTTCCTTTCCTCCTTCCCTGTTAGAGCCCTTGGGCTTATAGCATCTTTCTTTTCCAACGAGGGGTATCGCTTCGCTAGTAAAAATATATATAAATATATATATATATATATATATATACATATATATATATATATATATATATGTATATATATATATATATATATATATTATATATATATATATATATATCTATATATATATATATATATATATATATATATAATTCACATCAGCAAACCATTACTTTTCCCACAAAATAATACAAGCAACTAAAGAATGAACGTTAAAGAACTGCAATTTAGGGGACTCCTCCTCTTCACAGCTACACCTACCTTTTGACGTAAATAATATAAGCGTTCAGAGGAACCAACCATCTCTAGATTTTGCGGTTAAGATTCGAAAAAAAGTCACTGTTTTTGGCCTATCTATGCAAGAAATAATACTATAATAGATCTGCACGCTAAAACGGTTCAGCATTTCCACCTAACCACAGCTTGGAAACCAAAACATCAAAGAATCTCGACTTTTTTTTACTGATAATTTAACATAGGTGACAAAGCCCTATTATTCTGAAATGAATGTGATCATACAGCAAAACGCTTAGCTGACTAGAAAAGAACTCCGAGTGTGCAGACCTCCGCCACGTTAGTTTATTTCACGAAACCCGCTTGCCTTTGCTAGAATCAATTTAGACCGTAGGCGTATTTGAAGTCTGTGTGACAACCATGTGCAACCTTGGGGTCAAGGTTATGGTTGATTAGGTCGACTTTTTGGTTGACCTTAACCTTGACCTTTGACCTAGGACTTTCATAGGTGAATCGCTTCCACATCTCAGCATAACAATTAATCCCTGAAACTATCACTACTCCATGAGTAAAATTGTGGCCAGGAAGTTGTTCACAAACAGGGGCAAAATATAACCTACTCCCAACTCCGATGGTGAAGGTAAAGATATTTTATGAGCCTCAATTTGGAATTTAAAGTGTAAGTGCAAACCATTTCTATTTAGTTTATCATTTTCCAGATACTTACACGATCAGAAAGATTTCTTTTAAATGTATGTAATCAGTTGCATATTCTCTCATTTGAAATTGATATAATTTAGTCTGTAAAAAGATTACTGAGGGTGAAAGTATCATTAATATCAATGGATACCATTTATGAAGGGTAAGATTTATTGAACATACTGTAGGAATTTTGTTATTTTCTATATATTCCTAAAAGTTTTATTCAACCATAGATCTTCTTCGCCCCATCCCCAAAACCTAATGAAAATTGTACCCTATAAATTGGATTCTAAATAACAGGGCTGGTTCAAAATCAGGGGTTCACGGCACCATGTCATATTTCACGATAACCTTAAAAATACCCACAAACTTATATCTAGCAAAACAATTTTCAAAACTTACTTACAAAGTTTAAAGCCTTGGGAGAAAATTGCATTTGCTTCAAGGAAGTTAAACTTGATAGAAGGGAACAGTTAGATAAATGGTAAATATTTCAATTGTAAATACGCTATATATAAAATAAAAAAAATATTTATGTAAATATGCTATGATGTATACATATTATAAATTGTAAGATTGTAAATGTGCATTTCATAATAAAAGATAAAAAAGGAAATGCACAGTTCTCATTTTGCGATTATGAATGTACGAGCATGAAACGAATTCATTCTACAGCGAGATAATAGTTCGATGAAAAACGGACTCACAGATTATACTTTAAAGGTTTAAAGACAGCTCGCGAATGGCAGAGGTAAGGGATAGTGATATTGTTCTAGCAAGCAAGACAGTGCCGTAGAGACTGACCATATATACAAACAGTATAATCAGCATCCACGCCCTCTCAACTCAAATTAGGACCAAGGAGGGCCAGGAAATGGCCACTGATGACTCAACAAATAGACCTATAGGCTCCCCTAAACCCCCATTCTTAAGCTCACAAGGATGGTGAGGTTGCAGCGAGCTTAGGAACTAACGAGTTTGAGCGGGAATCGAATCTCAGTCTGGCGATCCACATAGGCCGCCACAACCCTTCAATACATAGTTATTCACGAATAAAATAACGTCTTATTTAATATACAGATCAACAGATTTGTTGTGGTAACCTCATTTTGACATCGACAAAACCTTGTGTTGAGTTTCAGTATAAAGGCAGCAGATATTGTGAAAAGCTTCAAGTTATTTATGATAAAATAAACAATATAAACATTTTTAACTTACGTAAGTTTTAAGCTTAACACTAAAAAGTCAATAGTGAATACAGTTGAAAAGAACAAATAAATGCTCGATCACATAAAAAATCCTTTTAACTTATATACCCGATTGATATCCGATAAAGCGAGCAGGTAAATTCAAACAGAGCCCAATTTAAACTGGCTCTTTTTATGACCCTCACTCTGTTGATACTAAATATTAGCTGAGTGAAAATGGCCTGAAATCTGGCATAATGAAAAACCTGGTTCTATATACGTAAGAGGGAAGAAGGAATAGGAAAAGGGACAGGAATGATGGTGACAAAGAAAGAATAACAAACAAACAAGAGAGAGAAAAAGAGATTCAAAGGTAAACGAAAATCTGAAAATAGAGGGAACGTAATTGAGATTGTAAATCTGGTAAAGGGGAAAGACAGAAAGATGAAGATAAGAAATTTAAAACAAATATGAAGCTGAATATATCAAATAACGCAAGAGAAAAAAAAAGTGTGGAAACAACAACAACAACAACAACAACAGCAATAATAATAATAATAATAATAATAATAATAACTAGAAAAGTACTCTGAGAGTGCAGACATCCGCCACGGCCACTTATTACTCGAAACCAGCTTGCCTTTCCCGGAATCAATTTAGACTGAAGGCATATTTGAAGTCTGTGCGACAACCATGGGCAAACTTGGGGTCAAGGTTAGGGTGAATTCGGTCGAGCTTTTGCTCGACCTAGACCTTGACCTTTGACCTAGGACTTTCAAAATCGAATCACCTTAACGTCCCAACATAAAAAAATAATCCCTGAAAGTTTGAGTAAAATTGTGGCCAGAAAGTTGTTCAAAAACAAACAGTAACTGTGAGAAAATATAACTTCCACCCAACTTCGTTGGGGAGGTAATAATAATAATAATAATAATAATAATAATAATAATAATAATAATAATAATAATAATAATAATAAATTTCGATAAAAGAGTATCAGGCCAAAAAAAACATCTGCCCTGTTTGACAAAATATTTTCATTTCAGCACCCGTTTTCAAACCCAAAATTAAAAACAACAAATTTAATCTTCCATCAGTGGTAGGAAAGCATGGATGTATAATATCCTAGAAAGAAAAAAAACAATGTCAGTCCAAACTGAAGATGTTTCCAATTGCGAGAGAAAGCACGTTCTCTCTGTCTTAGCGACATCTCGGACAGACAGGCGGCAAAATTAATCAAATTTAGCGCCAGTCTTATGCCAACTTAAATCGAGTTGTGTGGATTTACTACAACAGATGCACACTGGAGTAGGCCTACACATGACCCTGGACTAATACAGACTATACGAGAGAGAGAGAGAGAGAGAGAGAGAGAGAGAGAGAGAGAGAGAGAGAGAGAGAGAGAGAGAGAGAGAATTTACTTCGACAGGGTTAGGATTGTCAAGCGTTTTGACAGTATTAAACAGTATAAAAACCCTTCGAAGTAAGGAATATATATACTGTATATGTACTGTGTGTGTATATAATATATATATATATATATATATATATATATATATATATATATATGTCTATATATATATATAGATATATATATATATATATATATTTACATTATTTATAAATACATATATATATGTATATACATACGTTATATATATATATATATATATATATATATATATATATATATATATATATATATATATATCATCATCATCATCATCATCATCTACGCCTATTGATGCAAAGGGCCTCGGTTAGATTTTGCCAGTCATCTCTGTCTTGAGCTTTTAATTCAATACTTCTCCATTCATCATCTACTTCGCGCTTTATAGTCCTAAACCATGTAGGCCTGGGTCTTCCAATTCTTCTAGTGCCTTGTGGAGCCCAGTTGAACGTTTAGTGAACTATTCTCTCTTGGGGAGTGCGAAGAGCATGCCCAAACCATCTCCATCTACCCCTCATCATGATCTCTTCCACATATATTTTATAGTTTCATTTCTAATTGTTCTGCCGTTTAATTCCAATATCCTTCTGAGGGCTTTGTTCTAAAATCTACTAAATCTATTGGCGATTGTTTCATTGTCATACCATGACTAAACTGATATAAAGGCGATTTGATTTCACAATTTTACTTAACCTAGCCATTGTCTGGTTTGCTTTTTTTCAATCCTTCACTAAACTCTCATTCTAAAGACCCTGTATTGGAGACCATTGTTCCTAAATACTTAAATGATTCTACCTCATTAACCCTTTCTCCTTCAATGATATTTCATCTTCCATTGCATACTCCGTTCTCATCATCTCTGTATTTCTTTTATTTATCTTCACCCCCACCTCGTGTGATCTTTCATGCATTCTAGTAAGCAAGCATTGCAAATCCTGTGGTGTTCTGCTAAGAATGACAGCATCTTCAGCATGCTCTAAGTCTGCTAAATTCCTATCACCATTCCTATCAAATCCTTCTCCACCATCTCTGACTGTTCTACATATTACAAAGTCTATGAGGAGGATAAACAACACAGGTGACAACACATTCCCTTGGTGTACTCCGATGTTCACTGGAAAATCACTTGATAAGACTCCATTAACATTAACTTTGAAATTGATAAGTTCATGAACAGACCTAATCAAATTTATATATTTAAGGGGAATTCCATAGTAACGCGGGACTCTCCATAAAATTGGCCGGTGCACATTATCCAAAGCTTTTTCATAGTCCAAAAATACCATCCGAAGGGGATTTCTATCTTCTACCCATTGGTGTACAACATGTCTCAAAAAGAAAATTTGGTTAATGCAACTTCTACATTTTCTAAATCCTGCTTGTTCATCACTCACCTTTTCATCAATCTTTCTCTCCGGTCTCTTAAGAATAAGCATACTACAGGTATATATTTTCAAAACAACTGACGTAAGTGTTATGCCTCTATATTGCAATCAGCCAGGTCTCCCTTTTTAGCTACTTTCACCAACACTCCTAACTCCCATTCATCAGGTTTTGCCTCTTCATGCCACATTCTACAAAATATTCTTGTAAGTAGTCTGGGAATCACTTAATTTTCAGCCAGTATCATCTTGGCAGTCATTCCATCGTATCCAGGGGCTTTCCATCTCTTTAGTGATTTGAGGATAGCTTCGACTTCAAATACACTGAATTCATTCATGGGCACATCAAGGTCTTCATCAGCTTCAGGTATATCAATCAAATTATTTCCTTCACATGTCCTATTCATAACCTCACTAAAGTGTTCCATCCAATGTTGTCTTTCTTCATCTTCTGTTGCTATAAAAAAGCCATCTCTCTTTTTGGTGGGTATATGATTCTTCTTCTTTGCCCCAGTCAAAATTTCATTAATTATTCTATAAGCAATTCTCACACCATAGCCACTTCCTGAATTCATAGCCTTGCCGGCCTCATCTGCTTTACTGTCTTGATACTCTCTCCAGTCATTTCTGGCTTTTCTTTTGACCTCGCTGTCAATACTGGAATACTTAGCATGCTCTACCTTGTAATTTTCATTACTTCCTCGAAAACTTTCAACAATCAATTTCTGACTTTGTCTCCTTTTTATAGTATCCAAAGTATCATTCGATATCCATGGCTTTCTCCTTATATACATATATGTGTGTATATATATATATATATACATACATACATATATATATATGTATATATATATTAATATGTGTATATATGTATATATATATATATATATAATATATATATATATATATTATGTGTATATATACAGTACATATATATATATATATATATATATATATATATATATATATATATATATATATATATATGTACTGTATATATACACATAATATATATATATATATATTATGTGTATATATACAGTACATATATATATATATATATAATATATATATATATAATTAAAAATACCACATAAAATCAAATAACAATTACGACAAAAAACCCAACTAATTTAAATAATGAAGAAAATTTATATAAAAACAACATTTGATGAAAATATTGTATATCGATATCTACAAACTGGTTTACAACTAAATAAAACATAAGAAAATAAAATAAGAAAAGCTATGAAAATAAAAAAAAAATAAAAAATATACAAAAATCGATAAGAAGCTGATAAAAAGGGCAATGAACAGAGATAGGATCCAATGAAGGAAAGGTCAGGGCCCAGAAGGGAAAACGGAACAAGAGAAAACATTCAGTTTCTGTAGATGGTTCGGCGGAAGGGGGGGAAATGGGGGGGGGGGGTCTTGTTAGGAGTTATACTACAGGAGGGGGGGGGGGGTAGTAGGGAAGAGAAGGTTGAGACAGGCATTCAGGGTCTCTGTAGAGGCTATCCCAGCTGGCAAGAGAGCAAACATCCCCTTGTATTTTTAGCAGGTTCCTCGCGTAGTTGCTACGTCTCTCTCTCTCTCTCTCTCTCTCTCTCTCTCTCTCTCTCTCTCTCTCTCTCTCTCTCTCTCCTCTTCTTCTTCTTCTTCTTCTCGATGGCTTTCTCCCACCCAACTTCCATTGTGTCGTCAATGTGTTATTCGTGGCTTGACCATTCAGCTGAGCTGCTGATTATCTTCATTTATCAGGTCACATTTGCTATTCATTGGATATCAAACGATTCCATTATATTCCCCTGAGGCCGAAGCGCTGCCCGGATTACCAGGAAATTCTCCCTTAATGAGCTGCCTGTCAATCAATCTACCTGACAGTTTGGGTGTGTTGCACTTCAACGCAAGCACGATAATTCGTCAACTTCCCAATCTGCTGTCCGAATTATTATTAATCAATATTATTATTATTATTATTATTATTATTATTATTATTATTATTATTATTATTATTGTAATTATTATTATTTGAGAAGTAATAAAAAATTTAAATAAAATATTTTAAAAACTGTAACAACATTAAAACATTGTTATTATTATTATTATCATTATTATTATTATTATTATTATTATTATTATTATTATTATTATTATTACAAGCTAAATTACAACCCTAATTGGAAAAGAAATATTCTATAAGGCTAAGGGCTCCAAGAGGGAAAAATAGCTGTGATGAAAGCAAATAAGGAAATAAATAAACAATATAAGAAATAATATACAATTAAAATAAAATATTTTAAGAACAGTAATAACATGAAAACAGATATGTCAAATATAAACTATAAAAAGACTTATGTCAGCCTGTTCAACATAAAAACATTTGCTGCAAGTTTGAACTTTTGAAGTTCCACCGATTCAACTACCCGATTAGGAAGATCACTCCAAAACTTGGTCACAGCTGGAATAAAACTTCTAGAGTAATGTGTAATATTGAGCCATATAATGGAGAAGGCCTAACTATTGACATTAACGGCATACCTATAGTCAATTCTTTTTAGTTAGGCAAATTTGCACCGACTCGCAAGGGTGCCCTTTTAGCTCGGAAAAGTTTCCTGATCGCTGATTGGTTGGAGAAGATAACTCTGACTAATCAGTGATCAGAAAAATTTTCCGAGCTAAAAGGGCACCGCTGCGAGTCAGTGCAAGTGCGCCGCATTAAAAAAAAAAAAAATGAGTGTAGTTTGTGGCACGTAACCAAAGAGATAGCGTAGGAAGAGATGGCAGAGGTGGCGGGCGCGGCTAAACTCAGAACCTCGCAGCACAGTAAGGCTATGGTTGCGAGCTCCACTTCAGAACGAGGTGTACTAGGATTTCTTGTGTCCGACTGTACCTTTATTAATTTTACGGATACCTCTGTCCCTTTGAACCCATTGAAGTCAAGATCTAGGTCATCCCCTAGGTCATTCCTATCTCCTTCCATTCAATTAAGTTACTAATAATGTTATCCCTCTGTCTCTAATAAATAAATGTCACATGTCATTTTCATCTACCTACATTTAACTATGTTACAAATTATGTTATCCCTCTGTCTCTAATAAATAAATGTCCTTTCTATCTACTTACATTTAATTATGTTAAAAATTATATCATCCCTCTGTCTCTAATAAAGATATTTCTCCGTTACATTTTGTATGGGGTTAGTGTTTATTATCAACCTTTTTACATACATCTCAGATTTGAAAACATCCCTTGAATAAAAGAAACTTTACCTGGGGAAGGGCCTTTTTTGTGCCCAAAATCAAACCATTATTCTCTACTCTTGGGTAGTGCCATAGCCTCTGTACCATGGTCTTCCACTCTCTTGGGGTGGAGATCTCTGGTTTGAGGGTACACTCGGGCACACTATTCTATCTCATTTCTTTTCCTCCTCTTTTTTTCAAGTTTTTTAGTTTATATATGAAAAAATTATTTTGATATTACTGTTCTTAAAATGTTTTATTTATTTCATTATTTCCTTTCCTCACTGGGCTATTTTCCTTGTTGGAGCCATTGAGCTTATAGCACCCTGCTTTTCCAAGTAAGGTTGTAGCTTAGCAAGTAATAACAACAATAATAATAATTACTGCTTCCTATCAGTCCTCTCTAACTTCTGAAGTGTATCTTACTCTCTTATCCCCTTTTTCTTGCACGCCATTTGCTTTCTTTCCCTCTGAACTTTTGACTTCCTTTACTCCATCTCCCACCAACCTCACTGTTCACGACCCTTTTATAAAAATTGTCTTCTTCTCTTCGTATAACATGATCAAACTACAGACATCGCCATTGCTGAGCCTTCTTTGTTATGGCCACTACTTTGACTGGTCCTCTGATAAAATTCAATTTTCCCTACCCACCCCCTTTAACAGAACCAAGGATATCACTACTTTTTTATCCTTAATAAAATCAAGGATACTGTTACTCGTTTCCATTTTAATAAAGAAACGTATACCGACAATAAAATCAATGATATCGCAACTTATATTTTAAAGGTCACTCGCGAATGGCAGAGGCAAGGGACAGCGACGTTGCCCTAGCAAGCAGGACAATGTCCTAGAGACTGACCATGCAAATATATATATATATATATATATATATATATATATATATATATATATATATATATATACAGTATATATATATATATATATACACAGTATATATATATATATATATATATATATATATATATATATATATATATATATATATATATATATATATATATATATATGAACAGCGCCCAAGCCCCCTCTCCACACAAACTAGGACCAAGGAGGGCCAGGCAAAGACTGCTGATGACTTAACAGGTAGACCTATAGGCTCCCCAAAAGCCTTATCCTTAGCTCACAATGATAGTGAGGTTGCAGCGACTAAAGCAACTAATGAGTTTGAGTGGGACTCGAACCCCAGTCTGTCGATCACCAGGCAAGGACGTCACTAACAGGCCACCACACTAATAAAGTAACGGATACCAACACTCAATTACTTCTTAAAGACATAATAGTCATTCGATGATCCTTTTTTTTTTTTTTTTTTTACTAATGAATTTAACCACAACATGGCCCAATACCTAATAGCCCTTTCTTTGTTAATAATGTTTATATTTCCAATCGCTTACGAAAGCACAATAATCTTTTGAAAACAAAGAATGCGTTGCATGAAGAATATCAGTTTGGTGTAAAACTGGCAAACAATTTGTGTGTCGAGCAGCATTATTGAGGATTATGTTGAGCATAATGATATGAGAACATCAAAATAAAATTTTGAATTCTTTTAAATGGAAATGAACAAATAAACACAGGGCCCTGATCTAAAAAGTACCCTCAACAGAAAAAAAAGACAAGGAAAAACGTTTAAAACTCCATCAATCTCTCTTATTTTGCTCATCAAAAAAACTACAATCCCTTAGAAATTCCTCTTATTTATGGCGCTCATAATAAAAAAAAAAAATTATGACAAAGATAGAAACGTGACCCAAAATTAAAAAAAAAAAAAAAAAGAGTCTAAGATGCACAATTGGCTAGTTATTTAGAAACCTTTGATATCCTAACTGATGAAAATTCGTTCTTTGATAACAAATGCTCTCTCATCACTTCCATGCTGTACACAGTCATCAAGAAGGCGCAAAGATTTGATGGAGAGCATAAAATAAATCACTAGCTAAGTAGGATAGTCAAATGGAAACGGTGTGAATGATGGAATCTTTACATGTTATGCGTGTCAAGAAGAACATATATAAGAAAGCAATTTCTGATAATTTCTTAGTGGGGGTACCTTAATGTAGTGAAATACTTTGCATACCGCCATGATAAGCAAAGCTGTGCTAGTCAGGGCCACCCGTAACTGGTTGGTTTGCTGTGAGCGATCAGACAAAAATCTCTCGCTAACATCAATCCACACTGGCCAGCAAGGTGATGAAAACTGGCCAAACCCCAGACATGAATGAGGACATGACTGAGGGTCCTGAAGTGGACTAGAAATGGTAGCATTTGTTGTTGTTAATGCTGCAAGAGATGTCTAGATTTAATGGGAACCTCAAATATAGGCACTTATCTGAGAGAGAGAGAGAGAGAGAGAGAGAGAGAGAGAGAGAGAGAGAGAGAGAGAGAGAGAGAGAGAGAGAGAGAGAGAGAGAGAGAGACTATTATTTCCGCACTTCTGTAAATCGCAGGATAATGCTTCCTCCAAAATATCTTATGACTCTTGTTATAAGAAAATTCCCACGACCAGAAATCTCCGGATCAGTTTTCAATTAAAATAACCATCAGCTTTTAAGATATACAACATATGGAAGTTAAGAAAATATACAAATGAAAATAATACGCGTTATAAAATGCTATTTTCTAATGTATGTACAAAATAGGCAAAGACATATAAGAATATGTGTTAAAAATATTTCTACATTATAATGCCCCTGAAAAAAAAAAGGTTGGTAGATATTTTGGTTTGTAAAATCTTACGGAAAAATACATAAAAGTTGAACTGTTGTATATACACAAGTAGTCTATATGTCTCAATACTACACAGTATTCTAGAAGTTTTATTCCAGCTGTTACCAAATTGTGGAATGATCTTCCTAATCGGGTGGTTGAATCGGTGGAACTTCAAAAGTTCAAAGTTGGAGCAAATGTTTTTATGTTGACCAGGATGACATGAGTCTTTTTATAGTTTATATATATTGGTTTTTGACATTGTTAATAGTTTATATATGACATATCTGTTTCGACGTTGTTACTGTTTTTAGAATGATTTATTGTTAATTTGATCTCATCACTATTTTATTTCCTTTCCTCGCTGGGCTATTTTTCCCTGTTGGAGCCCTTGGGCTTATAGCATCTTGCTTTTCCAACTAAGGTTGTAGCTTTGCTAATAATAATGAATAACAATAATAATAATAATATTGAACTAGTTGGTGGGTAGTTTTTATCATCTTAAATTACAATATAATCCAACAATAGTACTTATAAACTGTACAGGAAGGAGGTCATGGCCAAAAGAATACTTATATATATATATATATATATATATATATATATATATATATATATATATATATATATATATATATATGTATATATACATATATATATTCATATATATATATATATATATATATATATATATATTCATATATATATATATATATATATATATATATATATTCATATATATATAAATATATATATATATATATATATACATATATATATATGTATATATATACATATATATAAATATATATATACATATATACATACATATGTATACAGTATATATGTATATATATATACATATATATTTATATATATAAATATATATATTATATATATATGTATATATATATACATATATATGTATATATATATGTATATATATATAAATATAAATATATATATTATAAATATATATACTGTATATATATATATATGTATTTATGTAATTATGAAGTTATTAATATCTGCAAAATGCTAATGCACCAGATTGTACTTTTTGTGCAAGCATTCTTTTTTCTTTCACGACCGAAATTAAAAAAAAAAAATTCTAAAACATTTGCTATTTCAATCAGAGAGTATCATCAATTACTTTTTTTATAATGATGCTTCGAGTTGTATTGTCATAGATTTTTATTTTCTAAATGGCGATGAATTTTTTATCGTGGGAGGAAAATCTAATTCTTGTTTACAATGGCTGACAGCAATAATTAGTTCAAACAAAAGCAGAAGGCCAATCAACAACGTAAGCACGATTTCGCAATAGTTTCACGAGCAGACTTTTAATAACTGTTTTTACCAGTCAATAGATTAATACACGACCTTAAAGGTTTAAGGTTTAAAGGTCGCTCATGACTGATGCCAAAGATCTTTGTTCTAGTTACCTTCGCCAACGAAGTTGGGAGGAGGTTATATTTTCGCACATGTTTGTGTGTTTATTTGTTTGTGTACAATTTTCTGGCCAAAATTTGACTCATAGACTAGTGAAACTTTCAGGGATTAATTGTTATGTTGAGACGTGGAAGTGATTCAATTTTGAAAGTCCTAAATCAAAGGTCTAGGTAAAGGTCAAGGTCGAGTTGAGCAAAAGGTTGAGAAATAAGTAGATTCAAGATATTCCTAAGTATATCCTCCGATATATTCACAAGCATATATGAAACTAGAAAAGAACGAAAAGAACTCCGAGACTGCAGACCTCCGCTACGGCATCTTATTTCTTATTTCTCGAAATCTGCTTGCCTTTCTCAGAGTCAATTTAGACCGTAGGCGTATTTGAAGTTTGTGACAACCTTGTGCGAACTTGGGGTTAAGATTAGGGTTAATTCCATCGATAATTTTGCTCGACCTTCCTTGACCTTTGACCTTTGACTTTGAAAATTGTATCACTTCCACCTCTCAACATAACAATTAACCCCTGTAAGTTTCACTACTCAATGAGTAAAGTTGTGGTCAGGAAGTTGTTCAAAATACTAACAAACGGACTAACATACAAACAGGGGCGAAAACATAACCTCCTCCTAACATCGTTAGCGGCGGTAACAAAAAATGTTTAACAGATACAAAGCAAAATGTATTAAGAGTTATTTTTTCGTTGTTTAATCTAAGGACAATATGGCAATGTCTTCAGAAAAATAGGGAATCAAAAGAATATCACCCATTTATACTGTTTTAGTCTTATTTATAAAAAAAAAAAAAAAAAAAAAAAAAGCAAGACCATCTCTCCAATCTTTACAAAATATTTTCAAAATCAAATTAAAAAAACACAAGGACATTTATATTAACCCATATTGCCCGAACACATTGTAATGGAAATGTTATACTATTTTATCAACATACCTTTCTGACGTATGAACATATAAAATTTAAGTTTCTATTTTTCAGAAAATGTAAAGTAAGTAATTATATTGGTATTTAAAGTATGGTATTGTCAGATTTGGTGCCATATCTGATAAAAAGAGGACACTGCCAAGAGCAGGAATTTCTGAAGCCTAACTCATTTTTATTTATATTTCTTCCAAGAAATCTCTAAAGTCCGACTTTATTTCTTAAATCAACGCAATCTAATCACGACCAACTTCTCCACTCGAATTATGTTATTTTCAGTAAACAATTAAACATCTAAGTCCACATTTTTTTAGCTATAGTGAAAGTATTTTCAGTGTGTTTCTTATTTTAGGGTTGTGGTGGCCGATGTGGTAACGTCCTTGACTGGTGAACGCCAGACTACGGTTCGAGTCCCGCTCAAACTCGTTAGTTCCTTTGGTCGCTGTAACCTCACTTTCCTTGTAAGCTGATTTCCACCACGGCACTAAAGGGGCACTCAGTAGAACACAGACCTCCACCGCGGCAGCTTATTTCTCAGTCTTTTGCTCGACCTTGACCTTGATCTTGACCTTTGACTTTAACATGTAATAATTCGCCTTAATTTTCATATACTCAAATATGAACCAAGATTGAAGTCTCTGTAACAACGATGTACAAACTTATGACTGATTGTGTAAATTGGATATTTTGCTTGACCGTGACCTTGATTGTGACCATGACCTTTGACCTTGACCTTTCAAAATTTAATCCTTTCCAGCTTTTTACACAACAGTTAATCCCTATAAGATCCATTAATCCACGATTAAAATTGCAGCCAAGAAACTGATCATAAACACACACACAAACAAACATACACAAAAAGGGGTAAAACATAATCTTCCAGCTTCGTTGGCGGAGGTAATTGAAAAATATAAGAAATTTACAATTTATAAATGACATTATTAATTAATTGCATAAAAAAGTGAACCTATTTAAAAAAAAAAAAAAATAATCTGCTTATTAAAACAAAGACATTTAAAGTTCATGCAAGCGAGGTAAATGACAACCGGATATAACACGAACCGGAAGAGAAGTGACAGGTTGATATGTATTCCGAACAACGCATAAAATAATAAAGCGAGATCTGACGGGTAAGTGAAGTAATAGGCCAAAGTAAATGGTTCTAGGAAATAATGAATGACAGGTTTAATCAAGAGAGAGAGAGAGAGAGAGGAGAGAGAGAGAGAGAGAGAGAGAGAGAGAGAGAGAGAGAGAGGTACTGAAGATATAAAATTATGCGTATATATATATATATATATATATATATATATATATATATAATATATATATAGTATATATATATATATATATATACTTCATATATGTATATATGTATATACATATACATAAGTATATATATATATATATATATATATATATATATATATATATATATATAAAGATATATATATATATATATATATATACATATATATAAAGCACTAAAGGCAAACATGACGAATAGTATCTTGATATATATGCATTAAATACTCCATATGATAACTATATAAAAAGGATATATTGATATAAGGATTTTGAGCCATAGGGCCAAGAAAGGTCATGTCAGGTCAAGGAAGGTTATGTCAGGTCAAAGGTCATGTCGGGTCAAGGAAGGTTATGTCAGGTCAAAGGTCATGTCGGGTCAAGGAAGGTCTTGTCGGGTCAAGGAAGGACATGTTGTGTTGCCCAGAAAACTCATGTCGGGTCAAGTAAGGTTATGTCGGGTCAAGGAAGGTCATTTCAAGTCAAGGAAGGACATGTTGTGTCGCCAAGAAAAGTCATGTCGGGTCAAGGAAGGTCGATGGGTGTCAAGAAAGGTCATGTCGGGTCAAGGAAGGTCTTGTCGGGTCACATAAGGAAATGTGTCGCCAAGAAAAGTCATGTCAGGTCAAGGAAGGTCATGTAGGGTCCAGGAAGGTCATTTTGAGTCAAGGAAGGAAATGTTGTGTCGCCAAGAAAGTCATGTCGGGTCAAGGAATGTCATGTCGGGTCAAGGAAGGTTTTGTCGGGTAAAAAACTTTGCTGTAGGGTAATTTACAAACATAGGACGAGGATACATAAAAAGATATATCTTTTAACAGAAAGTGTATAAATAGAGACATTCATCCAGTATATATATATATATATATATATATATATATATATATATATATATATATATATATATATATATATATATATATATATATATATATATATATATATATATACAGTGGGCCTATATACATACTATATACATAATCCTGCAAAAATACATTACATAAATATACGTATAAAAAAACAAACAACTCTTCAATTGATTTGACAATTTTAAGAATTATCTCTGATGCGTGGATCAAACTCGATGACTGCTATGGATCCCATCAAGAAAATCCTGGATTCCGAGAAAAAGCTGGAAGTGTTTCACAAAGCTAATTTCCATTTCTCGTCATCTAGAGCAAAGAAAGCTAAGCATAAACACTGAATTGTGAAGTAAAATATGTGTTCGGGAAGACTTTCATATTGGAGAAGATAATGGGAAGTTTAACGTGCAAAACGTTGCAGAAATAGCCAGAGAGATCTGTAATCTGATTTTATTATTAAAAGGGAAGAGATATACCAGCCATATGAGTCAAGTCCGACTCTTAAAAGTAAAGGTGTCTGATTTCAGTTCCGGTTTCATCAAGATAGATGCTCACCAGAACGACAGACGGGCAAGCCAAACAACCCTACTGTGGTGCTTACCAAAAGCAGTGGCCTTCCCAGTAAACAGTTTAAACTCACGGTCCCGGGCTGGGATCGATCTGCTGCCTTGCGTATGTAAGGCGAACACGCTACCAATGAACTAGTCAGGAGACAAAAAAAATACTTATATTAAAGATAATATCATAAAATAATATAAAATATATAGAAAATAGAGGATAAAAATAAATTATATAAAAACCTGTGATAAATAAAAATCTAAATCTTGTTTATAAAACCTATGTTTTTAAAAATGTTAAAATCTCATAAACAGAGAAATTCTTATTGTCCGATAAAATGCCAAAACCAAAAACATTTATCTCACCTTTAAAAAGAATAAAAAATCGCTAAAAATAAGTTTTACGGTTAAAATACGGTCACATAATCTCCTGATGACCGGGAATGTTCATTATTGATGAAAGAAAATACTGCCCTATATAGAAGAAAAGTGAATTGAAGCTAAATAATGGAACGAAAGGCAAAACAAACTTGGAAATCTAATGATAAATAAAAACATATATTTGCTACAATTTGATAAATTAGATGCTGGTAAATAAGTAAGAAAAGTTTTGCCAAAACAGAATTCTGACGAAGTATCATTCTACCATGACATATATAATAGATGAGGAATTATAGCCACACTAGGGTTAAGAGTCCCGCTCAAACTCGTTAGTTTCTTAGGTCGCTGCACCCTTACCATCCTTGTGAGCTAAGGATGGGAGGTCTTGGAGCTGATCATGTGTATTTATGGTCAGTCTCTAGGGCAATGTCACTGTCCCTTGCCTCTGCCATTCATGAGCGGCCTTTAAACCTTTAAAATGGTAAGAGTAACAAACTAGTCTTTTACTGAAAATAAACTCCATTTTAGTTCTTCATGTTACCCTATATCAAAGGCAATTTACAATGATTCTGGGTAATATCTAATATTTTCCCCTGAAACAGCAATTCTAAATAACAAAAGATTATCTCGACGTAGTTTATTAATTCTGCCTTAGTCGGGTACTGACTGCAAAGCGCTTCATATCTCTTCTCCCTTTTTCTACTCACACTATAATTACTTTAGAGTCACCGTATTCTCAAGAGATAATTCAAAAGCACTTTATCGCCTTGGCATAATGTCGCATGAAACTTAAGACTAAGATCCTAAGTACTTTAATGTCGTCTGGAAAGGCCGTACCAGAATCCTCAGTACCCCTTATGGGTTAGTAGTAGCCTTTCTCAACCGGGGGCCCGCGGCACCCCAAGTGGCCCAGAATTTCTTTTTTACACAGTTTAACCAGGGTTAGTGTTTGACACAGAGAAAAGAAGGTAGCTGAGTTTACCCACAATTTTATAAGAGAAAACGAAGCCCACAGAGCGATTTTACAGGCAGGTAAGAGGTGTGTGGTATTTGTACTTGTGAAATGTGTGAAAATTGCATATATTTAGTCAGTTTTTGGAGAGGGCTTGGCTTCGCATTTTTTTTTATTATCATTTATTTCAAAGCTGTACAAATGCTGTACCAGTGAGAGAGAGAGAGAGAGAGAGAGAGAGAGAGAGAGAGAGAGAGAGAGAGAGAGAGAGAGAGAGAGAGAGAGAGAGAGAGCTGGGCATGTATTGAAAGAACACCTTTTTTTTAGGGGAGGGGTCTACGAGTGTTAGCGAAGGTTGGGAAACGCTGTTAGTCCCTGACCCTGATTGACCCTGATTGGAAGGACCTGATTATTTGAGTGAGGTAACTTATTTCTACTGCCTCTGTGCTTAAGACAACAGATCAGGGTCAATTGATGTCCTCGGTCTCCCAATTGACCCTGAACTGTTGTCTTAAGCACAGAGGCAGTAGAAATAAGCTACCACACTCAAATAATCAGGTCCTTCCAATCAGGGTTAAGGGCTAAACCATAACGGGTATAAGGAATTCAAGGTACTGCTATTCCAGAGGACATGAAAGTACTTGCAGATGCAAAATTAATTGAACAGCAGTACAAACAAAGAAATGGCAGTTTCCAGAGAGCACGGGGGTATGCGCAAGATCTAGGAGCGTTGTATGAGAACTATTGTTTAAGTATAGGACACTATAACCATGTCCATATGGTGTAATTCTACCATATCCACCATCCCAGTTATCAAGAGAACGAGATAGACTCGATTAACTGTGCCATCCTTGTTCTAACCATAGCGGTCTACCGAACGTGTTTCATACACGCTAGTACTGTTAATAAACCAACCTCTATAAACTTGATAGTTCAAGATTAATTTTGTTTGAATTTTTGTGACGTTCTTGCTCGCAAGATGTAGGATTTAAGTTCGATGTCTGTTTGATAAAGTTTAGCTTCCTGGATAGTACAGTGGTAACGTGTTCGCCTAGCATTGGCATAGTAGCAGATCTATCCCAGCCAATGAACGTGGGTTTAAGCTATTTTCTTGGGAGGCCACTGCTATGGTTGGGTGCCACAGTGGGATGATGGGGTTGCCCGGCTGACGTACTGGTGAGCATCTATTCTGATGAAACTGAAACTGAAACTAGACACCTTTAACCTTTTAATCTTAGTTGCATTCACCTCGCCTCTCAGTTACCACCTACTGGCAGACGCAAGAAACTGATTGACTGAGCAACGCATAGTTGAAGATATGCAGGTAAGTCCTTTTTGTCACTGATTTGCGGGAAGATTATAAGTCTTATAGATTCGGGTGTTACATATCTAACTGTGGGCTATCAATACCAAAAATTCATAAATCACCAGACGGATTAAGGTCTCTGTAAGTATAAAAATTGTAAAGTTCTGGTTCAGATAAATAAAGGAGCTACTAGGCCTATTTCATAATTATTACTATACTATTGACATGTGGACCAAGTAATTACTTATACATAAATTACTTTCTGTTTTTATTTTGTCTTTTACTAAAACTACCTATATTCTCATCCTGTAAAATTTGCAACTGTATCACATTTATAGGGTACCATGGATCCCGATCTGCACGTCAAAAAAACTGTTGATCTACTTCAACAACACATTCAATATTGCATCAATAGCAGTTTTCGTTTTTTTTTTTTTTTTTTTTTTTTGGTATAGATATGTGGAAGAGAGAGAGAGAGAGAGAGAGAGAGAGAGAGAGAGAGAGAGAGAGAGAGAGAGAGAGAGAGAGAGAGAGAGAGAGAGAGAGAGAGAGAATGCTATAAGCCCAAGGGGTCCAACAGGGAAAAATAGCCAGCACAGAAAGGAAATAAATTATGAGAATTAACAAATAATGAAGATAAAATACCTAAAGATCAGTAACAACATCAAAATAGATCTATCATATATAAACTATGAAAAGAGGCTTATGTCATCCTGTTCAACATATAAATATTCACTGCAAGTTTGATTAGCATATGACTGACAGGAACCCAGACAATCTGCCATCGCTACATTACCAGACACTTATTCTGCATTATATTCTAATAAGAATATAAACGTATGAGATATTGAGATAACTGAATAGAGGAATAACTTAAAAATATCAAGAATTCTGGAAGAATGTTGAATTGAAATCAAGAAGAGAAATCCAAAACTGCAACACTTATATATTAAAATATCAACACTGACATGCATTTTCAAGGTCATAAAAGTGATCACTTTAACATGCTTTTTCTGAATATTTTCCTTTTTCTTTTAGTTATATCTTAAATTCACATAATGAAATTTTTCTATCTACTTTGTTCACATGTCTTTCTCAAGTACTTTGTTTAAGAGTTTATGATGAACATAAATGTTTATGTTTTCTTTAGTCGATTGTGCTAGAGGTATTTCTTGCTTCTTGCTATTGCTCAATTTTGCGTTAAAATCTCGATATTGAAATTTACCACCGATACAAAACTTGGTTGCATTTAATATCCCACTTCTATTTTAAATGTTTATCCTTTTTGC
>NC_090740.1:2847009-2862009 GCF_036898095.1 Palaemon carinicauda
TTTCGCTTGAATATCTAAACAGTAGCAGATATCAAAATGAAAGTACTTCTGTATCCTTCAAAATATAATAACAAAAAGCCAAAACATCGTAATATTACCGTTCCAAACTTTTCCCTTCCTCAGGCGAGGTGAAGGCAACTAAACTTTATCAAACAATCATCGAGTTTATATGCAAGGACTTGTGAGCAAGAACGTCACAAAAATTCAAATATAATAAAACGCGGGCTAGCATTCTTACACAGGTTGCTCTATTAACAAGTGCAGGTAAAGTAGAAAAGCAAAAACGGTTAAAGTGTACTCGCGTGTATGAAACACGTGCTTTACAGTATCCAAGATCAAGCAGTCGAGACCTCAGTGGAAAGGGCAACTTACAAACCAACATAAAGGTGAACTTGAAAGGATAACGATCCTTTGGAGATGAAGGACCTTCCGAGATGAGCTCTCCTGCCATTAGCCCGATAATATCATAATATCTCCCCGTGATATCATTTAACACCCGGCCGCTACAGACGGACAGGATACCTCATTAATAAGGACCAGACTCTCTCTCTAGTCGCTCTGACGAGAATTAATGGTTCGCCTTCACTCAGTGATGGAAAATTGATGAAGGCGAAGAGGCGGCTTCTGATGGAGATAAACTTGGGATTGGGGACGGAGAGCTTCATCATCAGCCTTCAAAGGAAGAATCTCGTGTCCTGCATCTTCCCATTGAGGCTAGAGAGGGTGTTGATGAATTACAATCTCCAAATCACAAAAATGACACAATTTCTTTTGCTTACAGTAACAATTTATATTTATACCTATATTGGGACACGCTGTTGCACGGAGAAAGCCATGGATATCAAATTATTATACTTGGGATACTATAAAAAAAAAGAGACAAAAAACAGAAATTGATTGTTGAAAGTTTTCGAGGAAGTAATGAAAATTACAAGGTAGAGCATGCTAAGTATTCCAGTATTGATAGTGAAGTGAAAAGAAAAGCCAGGAATGACTGGAGAGAATATTTAGACAGTAAAGCAGATGAGGCTGACAAAGTTATGAATTCAGAAACTAGCTATGGTGTATGAATTGCTCATAGAATTATTAATGAAATCTCTACAGGGGCAAAGAAGAAGCATATACCCATCAAAAAGAATGATGGATATGTTATAACAACAGAAGATCAAGAAACAAAGTTGGATGGAACACATTAGTGAAGTTATGAATAGTAGAAATGAAGGGAATAATTTGATTGATATACCTGAAGCTGATGAAGACCTTTATGAGCCCATAAATGAATTCAGTGTATTTGAAGTTAAAGCTATCCTCAAAACACTAAAGAGATAGAAAGCCCCTGGATATGATGGAATAACTATGCAAGCATTGCGGAGGCATAACACTTACGTCAGTTGTTATGAAAATATATAACATGCTTATTCTAAAGAGAGTGGGGAGAAAGATTGATGAAAAGCTGAAAGATGAACAAGCAGGATTTAGAAAAAGTAGAAGTTACACTGACCAAATTTTCATTTCGAGACATGCTGTACAGCAATGCGTAGAATATAAAAATCCACTTTTGATGGCCTTTGTGGACTATGCACCAGCTAATTTTATGGAGAGTCCTGCGTTATTATGGAATTCGTCTTGAATATATAAATTTGATAAAGTCTGTTCATGAGAACATCAAGTGCAAAGTTGATGTTGATGGAGTCTTATCAAAGGAATTTCCAGTGAACAGCGGAGTACTCCAAGGGAATGTATTGTCACCTATGTTGTTTATCCTCCTCATGGATTTTTTAATGCGTAGAACAGTCGGAGATGGTGGAGAAGGATTGGACTGGATTGGTGATAGGAATTCAGCAGACTTAGAGTATGCTGATGATGCTGTCCTTGTTAGCAGATCACCATAGAATTTGCAATGCTTGCTCACCAGAATGCATGAAATATCACACGAAGTTGGGCTGAAGATAAATAGAAGAAAGACAGAGATGATGAGAACAGAGTATGCAATGGACGATGAAACATCATTGGAAGGAGAAAGGATTAATGAGGTAGAATCATTGAAATGTTTAGGAACTATGATCTACGATACAGGGTCTTTAGAATTAGTTTAGTGAAAGATTGAAAAAAGCAAATCAGACAATGGCTAGGTTAAATTAAACTTGGAAATCAAATCGCCTGAAATTACATATAAAAATCAGACTACCTCAGTTTAGTGACATCGGTATTACTGATTGGACATGAGTCATGGTATGACAATGAAACAATCTAATATATATATATATATATATATATATATATATATATATATATATATATATATATATATATATACATATATATATATATATATATATACATATATATATATATATATATATATATATATATATATAATGATAAACGTATTTCAAATGAATAAATTGAAAGATATACTGAATCAATACATGCTAGACAAAGGATGCTATTAAATAAATAGGGGAAGAATAAAACAGATAAGAGTCAAATTGTTTTCGGCCAATGTCACATAAAATTTACATGCAATATCGACGAATGCATTACCAACCCGTGACATCACTGAAAAAGGGGAAACCGTCACTAAATTTGGAATCGACAGAACGTGATATTCATCTTTTTATTTTATTTTTTTTTTTTAAACCTCATTTTACTGCCAGGAGAGTGAAGTAGAACCGTTTGGAAATATTTCAAAATAGCTGGTCATGTACATGAACTTTCAATTTTTGTAGGGAGGGAAAACAAGATGGGAAGACCCCATTGTTTCCTACACGTTCTTCAAAATAGAGAGGCAAATTAATTGTTTGTTAACGGTATTAAAGATATATACGGTGCACACACACACACACACACATATATATATATATATATATATATATATATATATATATATATATATATATATATATACATGGTATAAATATATACATATATACATATATATATATATATGTATATATATATGTATATATATAAATATATATACAGGATATATATACAGGGTATATATACATGTACATATATATATATGTATATATATATATATATATATATATATATATATATATATATATATATATATATATATATATATCATCAGCCATTACTAGTCCACTGCCGAATAAAAGCCTCTGACATGTTCTTCCACTTGCGTTTGTTTTTGGTCTGTCTGTGCTATTCCACGCCCGCAAACTTCTTTAGTTCGTCAATCCATCGCCTTCTCTCCCTTCCTCTGCTTCTTTTACAATCTCTAGGGACCCATTCTGTTATTCTTAATGTCCATCTATTGTCTCTCTATCCATTCTTTTTCTTACTTTAATTTGCTTTCGTATCTACGTTGCTTTTTTTCGGTGTCTTAGTGTTCCATCCACACCTATATATATATATATATATATATATATATATATATATATATATATATATATATATATATATATAAATAGTAAATTTATATATGTGCGCGTGATCGTATGTGTAGGTGAGTGTATGGGAGAATAACTTGACTGGAGCTAATCAGTCACAATGAAAAGATACCCGAAATAAGTCGTATTCGGGAAAAGGACGAATGTACCATATGGTGTTCTTGGCCCATTAACTCTCATACTATATAGATAACAGGCTTTGTTGCATATGCAGATGATGCTACTTTTATTGCATCAATAATAGCACATTAATCCTAATACTAAATACTATACGTGCTTTTGCCTATTGAAAAAAGTCTTGTTGCATATGCAGATGATGCTACTTTCTTTGAATCTATTCCGTCTCCCAAAATGTAGACCTCTGGTTGCAGAATCCCGTAATAGCAATGTAGCTAGAATTTGTGCATGGTGTAAATTGTGGGGCATGAAGGTAAACTCGAACTAAAATGTAGACCTCTGGTTACAGAATCCCTCAATAGAAATGGAAATGGAAAAAAGATCTGACCTTCAAGTTAAATTTCTAGCGTTTGTATAAGCAACTAATATTTTCCAGGATATCACTATGGGTAAAGTCATTAATATAGATTAGTGTGTCGGCTTCTGGTCGGTTAATCCTTATCCCAGTTCCGAGCCTATGGATATCCAATGTATTATCTGTGTATCATTAATACTAAGCAGCCTTTCCCTTATGTATCCTTATCTTTGAAGATATATATAAAATCTCAAGTTGACTGGAATGGCATTTTGAGTGATCTTTCACATTGGAATTGGTCACAATTGTATAGCGGAATGGAGCCTGTTGTTCCCTTAAATGAAAATCTGGTCAACATAATTGATAGGTGTAGGGATGGCCTATCCCTTCTAATGTGTTGAAATACTGAGTGAAAGACAAACCCTAGTTCAGTGACGATTGTGGGTTTGCTTATTTGGAGAAAAAGGTGGATTATCATTTTTAGAAAGGTAAAATGTCAGATTTGACTTGGAATAACTATATTCAGCTTAGAGCTTTTGCTGAGAGAGCTTATGCTTAAACTGAAAAGAAATACAATCTAGCCATAAAAATTCCTTTCTGGTACAACCCAGGAACATACGTGGTAGGCTACCCTTAAATCTGAACTCTTTGGTGTAGACTTAACAGTTCCTCCTTTACTTAAACCAGATGGCTCTGTCACTCACTGTCCTAAGGAAAAGGTAACCCTAATGGCTGATGAGTTTGACCGTAAGCAGAGTAACGAGAAATTCGACCTTTCTCACTTCTACTTTCCTAACTAGTTTAGCTTTTTGTCCCGTAAATTAAAATACTCTTACTGAATCTTGATGGTTATGGATGAGTAGACCAAAATGGCATTTTTCCTTTGTTTTTTATAAGGACACCATGTTCTTTTCGCACTTATTGGAGAACTGATAATGTTACTTCATAGGTTAAAAGTGTTTGTGGTAGCCGTTACCCTGTTGTTTGTCTTCTACAAAGGCCTTGGAGCATGTGATGACCATACAATTTCCAACACTTGACAGAATCCCTTCATTGTAGTCAAGAAGTTCATATGACTGACCATGATTTTAGTGCTACTTTTGACTGTTAACCATGTGGACCTTATTCTCAAACTTGAACAGATGGAAATGGGCGGTATTTTTTCAACATCGTCATTGAGCTTTTAGGTAATAGATTGCCGAGTGGTTGTTCATGGGCATCATAGTGACTATATGAATGTAATATATGGTGTTCCTTAGGGTAGTGTTCTTGGCCCATCAATTTTCATATTATATATGTAGGTGCTTTGGCCTAGAAAACAAGCTTATTGCATATGCAGATGATGCAACTTTCTTTGCATCAATTCCATCTACAAAATGTACACCTTTGGTTGTAGAATTCCTTAATAGAGATCTAGCTAAAATTTGTGCATGGTGCAAATTATGGGGAATGAAGTTGATCCTTAACAAAACTCAAAGAATGACTGCAAGTATATCGAAGACAGTGGCTCTTCGAAATTCAGATATTTGCATAGGCAATATCTCTTTAACTTAATACATCTTTAAAATTCAAGGTATGATTCTTGATTGAAAATTTACTTCTAAAAAACACATTGTCTGTATCTTCTTTAAATGCATCAAATATTAACTTTTTGAGGAAGTATTAAGATTTTGGGTTTTCAGTCTATCCTAAAGATTAAGTTTTAATTCATTTATTCTATCTATAGTAGTTTCAAGTATCCTCCGTCAGTCTGGTCTTCATCTTAATTTGTTGCATAGAAACTTACAGTCTATTAAATTTCTTATTCCTGAGCTAGAAATTAATCTCTAGCTGTCTAGCACCATCGTTCAGTTAGTTCTTTATGCATTTTACATAAGACTTTATAATTTAGATCATCTATTACACTCAGATCTTCACTGACGGTACCTTAGTAGGTCTAACAGCCAGATTTTCTCCATCATAAGTCATAGGTATTCGATAAGTTTTATTCAAGCTGTGACCAGATTTATGACAGATACATTTTAAAGTTGCTAATGGTCTTAAAAAAGTTTTCCTTTTCTTGAATGACTCATATACAGTTTATTTGCCATTCCCTAACTTCCTTACCTAACTGGGCTACTTTTCTCTCTTAGAACCATTGGGCCTGTAGCATTCTGCTTTTCCAACTTTGGGACCTTCAGGTATGTTTTTAAGTATATAAGTGTAAAACCCACACCATGCATCCTCGGAAAATCCTTTGGTAAGTTTCTCCACAAAAGGTTAATTATTCAACCATTTAGGTGAAAGTCCTTTGAGTGGTGAGGCATTGTCTAAATAGTATCCAAGATGCTCAAAACCAACTGTTACAGTTCTCTTAGGAGACTTCATAGCTTTGTCAGGAATTTCATCTTGAAGAGTTCTTATGTTCCAGGTATCTATGCCTAGATTATACAATAACCTTTTGAGATGTATTTTGTCTGAATATCATGGGCTAGATACCTAAATCAATTGTGAATTAGACAATGTTTTGACCACTATTCTAGGACCCTTCCTTTTAAGGGTGATCCGTGTGGCTCCTTTTAAAGTGCCACTCAGGCACAAGTAATTACCGAAGACAGTGGTCAATCCAGCCAGCTTGCCAACGACTGGACTGAATCTAATATGAACACCTTTCATGTAGGACTCGGGCTAAGACCTGCTCCCACTACCCTGCCTACTGTTAACCCTGGATAGGTACGCTCCTCGGACACCCCTTTAAGGGTATACTCTGTCGCGCGCGACCCCGACTCCGAAAAAAATTTAGGAAAAATTTAGTTATGCATCAATCTGTATTGTTTGACTTGCTAAAAATACTTCAGAGAATGCTAAAAACTACTGAAAATATAAATGATACCCATCTACAAAATAACTATTTATTGGAAATATATTAAAAATTTAAGTATACAAAAAAAAGACGACGTAAATATTCACAAAAAATAGAAATATACATATACACATAAATCCCTTTAGGGACACCTTGTTAGAGGGCAAAGCAACAGCGTGTAATTGCTGGAAATGAGTTGGACCCATAGAAGTCAAGATCTGAGATGAGAAAAAAAGGGTAACTTTTTTTGGCCAAAAAAATTTGTCCAAATTTCATGAATTTTTTGGGGTACCCAAATGAAATAGGAAGAGGCTAATTTTTTTTATAGAATAAACTCATATTATCCTAGAACAGAAATACATAATAAAATGTGCACTAAGATATAATTTACTGTTATATCAGGGGCGAAATCTAAAGGTCATTTTTTGACGGCCTAGTTTCACAATGTAAATTTCTTATGAAAATCATTTTATCTCCTATAAAATATGATATTTATTCATTAAAATATTCCAAAATATCACGAATTCTATACAGAACAAGAATATATAGAGATATGCCAACTTACCTTTCGGGTATGTCAACAAAATGGCCGCAGACCGCAACAACTCTTACAGCCCAATCTACCACTTGAAATGAAGAATGGGGTTGCAAACTCCATATTATCATCAACATGTCTTTTTAACTCCATTAGAAATGTGTTGGTGACATCCATGCCGAGGGAATACTGCCTGCTGGCCATTATTGAAGATAAATTCAAAATAAATAGAAAAAAACCAAATTTGCAAAAAATGAAAAAAATTCAGAAATTAGCATTTGAGGGAAAATGGACCTCATGGCAATATATGGCATCTAAGCCAAAACCAATGTTATGCAAGTGGTAGACACACCATCCATCCACACTTTCCAACTATAAAGAACCAAACAAGTATCAACACTGTTCGACAATTTATAATTATGTAATAACTTTGCTGTTTGATCACTTACCCCTATAAAGGTATGTCAGGGTCGAGGTCGACCCCTGGGGAGGTAAAAAAACGGGGAAGGAGGGAAGTTAGACGAAAATCAGTCCTAAAGCAGACAATGGCATGTAGACTAGTCACCCCTTGCAGGTCGATCACTTCCATATTCGAGACAGCTGATGATTTATGGGGAAAAAACAAGTTTTGAAAATGCTGTAGGGGTCGCATACGACCCATCATAGCTTTCCAGGGTAGTACCACTGTACTAGCCAGTACTGTGGTAATGTGTTTGCCTAGCATTCGCATGGCGGCAGATCAATACCTGCCCGGGACCGTGAATTTTAGTTGCTTACTGGGGAGGCCACTGCAGCGCTTTGTGCTAAAGCGCTGCAGTGGCCTCCCCAGTAAGCCCGGCTGACGTTCTCGTGAGCATCTATTCTGATGAAACTTGAAACTGGAACTGAAACCAGACACATTTAATCTTTAATGTAAATGAGGAACAAAGAGCTTGCTACACAAACTTATTAAAGTGGGATAAAGGTTTAGGCCAGAGATTAAACTCACAAACTCAACAGAGCTGCTCGAAGTCAAATGACAAATAATTTGACAGCCAATCGACACCTACTAGACCAGTACCTCCGATATTAGCAAACCTTCACATAATTTTGTTCGTCAAACTTTTAATTACAAAAGAAATAATGATTACTTAGATCACGCCCCGTGATCTCATCCGTTCCATTTTCTTAACATGTTTCTAAATATGAGTTTACTTTCGAAAGACAAGTCAGATTTACAAGTGCATAGCCTCATACGATTTAAACTCTTTGAATTGGTGTAAAGATACTCTACTTACCAAACAACAATAGTCCTTTTATCATTTTAGTTCAACACGCAATATAACCTGATATTCCATGAAATCGTGAATACCTTTCGCATCTTTTCAATTCTACCCAAATAACAAACCCGTTAATCCTTAATATAGACTCCCATTAAGGTAATTTCTTTGTCTTAATGCATTACAATTATGAATATGAATTCTACTTAATCCACCGACTGAACAAATAGTGGTTAATGGATTTCTCTTCCAATAACGATGGTTGCTTTGTTAACCGCTCATATATTCTCTCTCTCTCTCTCTCTCTCTCTCTCTCTCTCTCTCTCTCTCTCTCTCTCTCTCTCTCTCTCTCTCTCTCTCTCTCTCTTACACACACATATATATATATATACTGTGCATATATATATATATACATATATATATATATATATATATATATATATATATATATATATATACATACGGCATGTATTTTGTATGATATTACAAATATATATAATATATATATATATATATATATATATATATATATATATATATATATATATATAATTATGGCATGCATTATGTATAATGATGAATACATATATATATATATATATATATATATATATATATATATACATATACATATACATATACATAAAATCATCAATAATCACTTCCTAGAGTATGGGATAGTTTAATAGAAAATCCCAAGTCATTGGTCTTTTCAACTTTAACTGCTCCATCAAGGTATAACTCCTTAAGCAGACAACTTCCACATCACCAGACGTTTCATAAAACTAACCATTCCTTCACAGCTCCACATCACAGCAGATGTGTCTATAAACTTGTGGAATAGAAAAACAGTCGCGAATGGAGTGTGGATAGGAAAGAGTAACCGAAGACTAGTGGAGTCTGAAGGTGTTAGCAAAAGGAGAAATTGAAAGGGAGCAAGAACAAGATAATGAAGGTGAATAGACTCATGGAAGTAATGTGGAGTAAAATTAATAGGTGCTTGTAAGATGACTGAAGAGACGGATAAAAAAAATGGGTGAAATAAAGAAGGTATTTGGATCTATGACGAAAGAATTGGATGAGACTATAGTCGCTGCAAAGATTCCTGGCGAAATAAACCCCACCCCAGATGACATCTTAGTTAGTCACGTTATCTCGTACGTTCAATCTTTTAAGGCGAGACACATGACTGGCTAACGTCATCAGGGGGTGGAGCTTATTTTGCCTGGACTCTCTGCGGAGACTATAATTACGAGTATGTCAACAGATTGCTGAACCACATGCAAATGAAGTTTGGATGCCAAATGTGAAAGAAAGCGCATAGCTATTAAGCTACAGAGCTGAAAATTTTGCGTTGTATATGAACATAATTATGGAGTCAGGCATAAAGGCAAGAAATAAGGAATACCAAAAAGGTGATAAAAATACGTGAGAAGTGCAGGTGAATAGTGTAATATGTGTTAGGTGTTAAACACATTGCTGATGAGCAAATGGTGTAATTGTAGAAGAGAAATAATATTCGGAAAGTTTTCTGCACATACGTCTTATTGATTCAAGGATGGATCCTATCTGCGCAAAACCTCTGCAACATTAAGCCCTTCTTATATAGCCCTATTACACACTCATCAGCAGTACGTTGAAAAACACATCCCCTTAATACACAAGTGAGTGTGTATAAGTATGTACAGTTGGACACAGCAATTCCTGGCACACCTCCCTCCGAGGAAGCAAGGGTGTGACAGGGTGCGTTTCATCACAGTGATGGTTTAAAGGCTTTAAACGCCTCTCATGAATGGGAGATGCAAGGGACAGTGACATTGCCCTAGAGACTGACCATATAAACTTATGATCAGCGCCCAAGGCTCCTCTCCACCGAAGCTAGGACCAAGAAGAACCAGGCAATGGCTGCTGATGACTCAGCAGGTAGACGTATAGGATCTCCCAATCCCCTCATCCTTAATCCAAAAGGATGGTGAGGTTGCTCTTGAGTATGAAAGATCATTCTATATTCCTTATCTGTCCCGGTGAAAAAAAAAAGTTTGAACATTTATTTATAAACTTTCTTCTTCGTGCGTTCTCTAGAGCAAAGAAATCCGATTTACATCCTCTCATGCTGAGACGATTAAAAATTACTTAAATTTTCTTTCAACTTAATTGTTCTTGAATATCCTTAAGCTCATTATTGTAAACATAAGCTGAACTCTCACTGCCCGAAATAAATTTTGCCTGTAAACCATATCATTATTATTATTATTATTATTATTATTATTATTATTATTATTATTATTATTATTATTATTATTATCATTATTACTTACTAATCTAAAACCCTTGTTGTAAAAGCAGGATAATATAAGCCCAAGGGCTCCAACAGGAAAATTAGCCCAGTGAGGAAAAGGAAATAAGAAAATAGATAAACTACAATTAATGAACAATTGAAAATAAAATATCTTAAGAAGAGTAACAATATAAAAATAAATCTTTCATATATAAACTATAAAAACTTGAAAAATAACAAAAGGAAGAGAAATAAGATATAATAGCATGCCCGAGTGTACCCTCAAGCAAGAGAACTCTAACCCAAGACAGTGGAAGACAATGGTAGAGAGGCTATGGCACTACCCAAGACTAGAGAACATTGGTTTTGATTTTGGAGTGTCCTTCTCCCAGGAGAGCTGCTTACCACAGCTAAAGAGTCCCTTCTACCCTTACCAAGAGGAAAGTAGCCACTGAACAATTACATTGCAGTAGTTAACCCTTGATTGAGGAAGAATTATGAACGGTCTTATATCCGGACTTCAGCGGCCTTTTCAATCTCCCTGTCCATACATGTATTGACCAAGCAAAATGTGTATGGATGTATTATATACAAGTTTTGATGGAATTTCATACTTCATTCCAAACAACACATCGCCTTGCCCTAATTTAGGGTTGTGGTAGCCAGCTGGTAACGTCCTTGCCTGGTGATTGCCAGAATAAGGATCGAGTCCCGCTCAAACTCGTTAGTTCCTTGGGTCGCTGCAACTTCACCATTTTTATAAGCTTAGGATTGGGGGTTTAAGGAAGCCTACAGGTCTATCTGCTGAGTCATCAACAGCCATGTCCTGGCCCTTCCTTGTCCTTGCTTGGGTGGAGAGGTGGGGCTTGTGCGCTGATCATATGTATATATATGGTCAGTCTCTAGGGCATTGTACTGCTTGCTAAAGCAATGCCACTGTCCCCTGCCTCTGCCATTCATGAGCGGCCTTTAAACCTTCAAATGATTATACCCCTAACGCTGATGGGGGGAGGGGAATGGGAAGACAATAAACTTGAACTTTCTCAATCGTAATCAAATGTTAAGAGAAATGTCATGTGTCACCTAATAAACTTAGAATGTAACTAACAAGTCTTTTTATAGTTTATGTATGAAATATCTACTTTAATGTTGTTAATTTTAAAATATCTTTTTTTATATGGTTCATTACATCTTATATAGTTTACTTAATTCCCTATTTCCTTTCCTCACTGGACTATATTTCCCTCTTGGAATCCTTGGGTTTATAGCATCTTGCTCTTCCAACTAGGGTTGTAGCTCAGCTTGTAATAATAATAATAATAATAATAATAATAATAATAATAATAATAATAATAATAATAACGAATGATGATCCAACATCTATCAAATAACCGTAAATATTTAATCAAAGGCAATTTCTTTCGGCATCAGTTATCTATTCTACAGATTTATATCATAATATTTGCAAATGCAATACTACTAACAGATACATAACTAGAAAAACACTCAGAGCGCAGACTTCCACCACGGCAGCTTATTTCGATCTACCTTTTCCTTGACCTTTGACCTAGGACTTTTGAAAATTGAATCACCTCTACATCTCTACATAAAAATTAATCTCTGAAAGTTATTACTCAATGAATAAAATTATGGCCAGGAAGTTGTTCATAAACAAACAGACAAACGGGTAAATAGGGCGCTAAAAAATACCCTCCTACTAACTTCGTTAACTAATAAGTATATACGGCACATGAATGAATGACTAAAATCAATCTGAAACTCTACCTGAGATCACTGATATTGCAACGGAAATTTGTGATAGTCATACCTATCATAATACATTAAATCTAACGCAAACAGATTATTATTATTATTATTATTATTATTATTATTATTATTATTATTATTATTATTATTATTAGCTAAGCTAGAACCCTAATTGGAAAAACAACATGCCACAAGCCCGGGGGCTCCAACAGGGAAAAATAGCCCAGTTGAGGAAACGAAATAAGAAAATAAATAAGCGATATAAGTAATGAAAAATCAATGAAATATTTCAAAAACAGTCACAACATCAAAACAGATACTTCATATATAAACTATAAAAAGACATAATAGCCTGTTCAACATGAAAACATTTGCTGCCAGTTTGAACTTTTGAAGTTCTACCGATTCAACTGCCCGATTAGAATGCCAGACTGCATTAATTATAAGTTCTTATATATGGTCTTAAAGTTATAATAATCTTATCTTTCTAAAATAAGACACCAGACCACATCAAATTAAATGACTCACTTTGTTTTAAAGTCTTGACAAAAATACGCAAGACCGTGAGGGCCTCAGCGCACCGGGCCAACTATAGCTCACACGGTTCGACCTTCAACTCCCATCCATAGTGGTTGTACAGTAGCATCTCAAGGTCACCGTAAACGTTATTTATATGGATATTTTGTTCATGACACACGCCCATTAATCATGACGTCATTGTGTCAAGACTAGTGCATTCTTACATCTGCCTGATTTTCCCCCCGAACACATACATACATACATACATACATACATACATACACACACACACACACACACACATATATATATATATATATATATATATACAGAAAGGAGAGAGAGAGAGAGAGAGAGAGAGAGAGAGAGAGAGAGAGAGAGAGAGAGAGAGAGAGAGAGACATCATTGTTCAAGTGTGTACAATTTATATCTATATATATATATATATATATATATATATATATATATATATATATATATGGATATATATACATCCATATATACATATATATATACAGAGAGAGAGAGAGAGAGAGAGAGAGAGAGAGAGAGAGAGAGAGAGAGAGAGAGAGAGAGAGAGAGAGAGAGAGGGAGCATCACACCTTCACTGAGAGACGTCAGTGTACATATATATATATATATATATATATATATATATATATATATATATATATATATATATATATATATATATATATACTGTATATATATATATATATATATATATATATATATATATATATATATATATAAAACCATGTATTTGTGTACGATTTTAATGAATCTGTTTTCGCTAGGAAGTGTAACTTCGGGGAGAGTAAATAATAACAGCCATTATAAAGGCATGCATGTAACATACACATATGCATATCTAAATAAATGCATACATATCATAAATATGATTTCGGCACAGTACAGAAACTCGACCTATATTTCTAATCAGAGTTAAGAAAGAACTAAAACAAACATGATAAGTCCAAGGAAAAACAATCTAATATAAACTAGAAAAGCATTGTGAGAGTGCAGACCTCCGCCACGGCTGTTTATTTCTCGAAACTAGCTTGCCTTTCCCACAATGAATTTAGATAGTAAGCGTATTATGTCTGTGTGACAACCATGTGCGAAGTTGGGGTCAAGGTTAGGGTTAATTAAGTCGACCTTTTGCACTACCTTGACCTTGACCTTTGACCAAGGATTTTCAAAACTGAATCACTTCCACGTCTCGACATAACAATTAAACTCTGAGAATTTCTCTACTAATTTATATGAGTAAAACTGTGGCCAAGAATTTGTTCGCAATCAAACAGAAAACCAGACAAACAGGGGCGAAAACATAACCTCCTTCCAATTTCGTTGGCAGAGGTACAACACCTGAAAGGATATACATGCATATCGCCCTGTGTACATTAGTGTATTCCTTAGCACACCCTCGTTACGAGAAGCGACCAAATAAACAGAGGGGCCAGAAGAAAGGCATTTGGTAGAATCAGCCACTAGAGGGTAGAGCGGGCAACCGCCCAATGACAATGGTGCTGAGAAGCCAGGTTCGAGGACCCAGGCCAAAAACAATCTTTGCACATAAACCACACACACACACTCTCTCTCTCTCTCTCTCTCTCTCTCTCTCTCTCTCTCTCTCTCTCTCTCTCTCTCTCTCTCTCTCTCTCTATTCTAATATGAAAAAAGGCAGAGAGAAAGTTAAAATCTACTTTCTTAATGGAAGCAAACCATTTTAGTAACTTTTTAACAGAGGAACTTAACATTTTTGTGAATTTCGACCCAACTAAAATGTTGGGAAGAGGAGAAATGCAGTCTAAAACTACCATTATCAAAACAAATCAACGGCAGAAAAAAAAAAAGCAATATTGGCGATACCCAAGTGTTGCAACTTGCGCCAACCTCCTCCGGC
>NC_090740.1:2867009-2887009 GCF_036898095.1 Palaemon carinicauda
TGACGTTGTTACTTTTTTAGAATTATTTATTGTTAATTTGTTATCTTCATTTATTTATTTCCTTTTTTCCTTTCCTCACTGGGCTATTTTTCCCTATTGGAGCCCCTGGGCTTATAGCATCTTGCTTTTCCAACTAGGGTTGTAGCTTGGATAGTAATAATAATAATAATAATAATAATAATAATAATATATATGTATATATACATATATATATACATATACATATATATATATATATATATATATATATATACATATATATACTTTATATAAACATATAAATCATATAGAGACAAAAACACAAATGCGCTTGCACACACAAACACATATATATTATGTAGGGTGAACTCTGCATTTGACGTTTTATATTTTCAAACATAAAAATTAGAAATAAAAAATGTAATTAGTCCATACGTTATATTAGAACAATAACCAATTCGAATGCATACTGTCAGTGCAATGAAACCACATTCTACTACGACTATATTATTTTAATTTTTCATTTCTGGGCACAAGCAAAAACTTCAGATACTGAACTCCAAAATATATCTCATGTTTGAAATTTACTCAGAACGCGTTGCATATATGAAATTTAAGTTTTCATCTCAAAATAAGTAACCAAATAAATAAATAAGTAAATAAATACAGAAATAAATGAATAAATTGAAAGACCAATAGTTACTATTACCAATCAAAATAGTCTGACACTATATAGAGGGGAAATGAAAACTACACAGAATGCACCACCACAACAAAGTATCATGCCAAGTTCCACGCATTCTTCTCTTGGCGGTATGTAACAAAACTTCTTGCAAGCGCTTTCTGAAACTTCTCAGGCACAATGCATTGAACTCTGGAGCTTTCGCGAGAACGGTCGCTTCTATGTAACTAAAAGGTTTTTAGAGAAACATTTTTTTTTTCTTTTAATTTTCGGTGAACATTTTTTCAAGCTAATATCTGGGGGATTTTTTTTCGTTTTTTATAAGGATACTCCGTTTTTATTTCTGAAGTGAAATCAACCATTACACAGAGTTCTGATATAATCATAAGTTAGGAGAGTGTAGACCTCCACCACGGGAGTTTGTTTCTGGAAACGAGCTTGCCTTTCCCAGAATCAATTTAGACTGTAGGGGTACTTGAAGTCTGTGAATCAACCACATGCGAACTTGGGATTAAGGTTAGGGTTAATTCGGTCGACCTATAGCTCGACCTTGACCTTTGACCTAGGACTTTCAAAATTGAATCACTTTCACGTCTCAACATAACAATTAATCCCTGAAAGTTTCACTATTCTATAAGCAAAATTGTGGTCTGGAAGTTGTTCACAAACAGACAAACGCACAAACAGGCAAACACGGGGCGAAAACATGACCTCCTCCCAACTTCGTTGGCGGGGGTAATTTAATGGTCATTAGTGTATGATGGAATGAATGACAAATTAAAATAATTAACACAGCAGTAACTTACACAAATAATCTACGTAGTAATCTGAAAAAGGCACCAGAGTTGTATACTGTTTTAGAATGATTTATTGTTAACTTGTTCTCATCATTTATTTATTTCCTTATTTCCTTTCCTCACTGGGCTATTTTTCCATATTGGAGCCCTTGGGCTTATAGCATCTTGCTTTTCCAACTAGGGTTTTAGCTTAGCTAGTAATAATAATAATAATAATAATAATAATAATAATAATAATATGTTCATATTACACATCGATAACAGACACCGAATTAAATATTTCACCAGAGAAATGAGCGTCTTGGTTAACAAAGCCTAAATTCGACGCAAAAAAATAAATAAATAAAACAAGAAATAGTGAAACATAAGTAAATGTGAAGTAGAGCGCAGACCTCCGCCGCAGCAGCATACTTCTCAACATTTGGCTCGTCCTTGACCTTAACCTTTAACCTTACCATGTATTAATTGGCGTGGATTTTCATACACTCAAATATGAACCAAGTTTGAAGTCTTTGTGACAACGATGTCCAAACTTATGGCTGATTACCTGAATCGGACATTTTGCCTGACCATGACCTTGACCTTGGCCTTCAAAATTTAATTATTTCCAGCTTTTCACATAAATTAATCCCTGCAAGTTTCATTACTCTCCGATTAAAATTGTGGCAATGAAGCTGTTCACAAACAAACAAACACAGAAACCCACAAACAGTGGGTAAAACATAACCTCCTTCCAACTTCGTTGTCGGAGGTAAAAAGGACTGGAAGTGACTTACTAATCTCGTTTGGATGACGCCATAGAGGACAAATAAATATCTAAACCATTAAGCAAATACTATAAACACACACACACATTGTTTTCTTAATTTTGTTTATCACTGGTGGGAAATTTCTTTGACCTGGCCCCAATTTTGCCCTTTCATAAAAAAACAAATCTTACGAAAATTGGTTGTTTCACTAAAAACAAAACATAAACAAAACACAAAGACGAGATTGAGTATATTACACTAGGATTTAGAGCCAGCCAACAAAATCCCTTAACTTCAAATATAAAACTATCTTTATTCTTCAAGAGTTCAATTTATCTGTCAGTTAATTTTTCTATCAAAAGTTTCTGATATCCTTTTAATGAATTCAAGAGACTTACTTGAAAGCCGAGGCTCAAGATAGGAGGGTTTTTATTTCTCTAGAATAAAAGTAATAAGAGAGAGAGAGAGAGAGAGAGAGAGAGAGAGAGAGAGAGAGAGAGAGAGAGAGAGAGAGAGAGAGAGAGATCTATTGCTTACAAGATTTGCTATCTATATAACTATGGTGGAGAGAGAGAGAGAGAGAGAGAGAGAGAGAGAGAGAGAGAGAGAGAGAGAGAGAGAGAGAGTCTTGTTTACATGATTTGCTTTTTACTATAGCTATGGTGGAGAGAGAGAGAGAGAGAGAGAGAGAGAGAGAGAGAGAGAGAGAGAGAGAGAGAGAGAGAGAGAGAGAGAGAGAGAGAGGGGGATTTTGTGCAATTTTCTCGCTAAATTCTTCAAGAACAAAAATGCAATTTGGTCAATGACCCTCGAATCTCTGACGAAATAACTCAAAGTCAATGGCGCTTTCCTAATTGCAAAGTGATTCGATTGGAAGACCCGCAAAATAATGAACGATGAATTTTGTTGAACGTCTTTGAACGCGAGTATAAAAAGTAATGATAGATTGCAAAGAGAATATGATTCAATAGAGAAAAATTGATCAATAGAGAAAATTTGATCAATAAAGAAAAATTGATCAATAGAGAAAATTTGATCAATAGAAAAAATTTTATCAATAGAGAAAATTTGATCAATAGAGAAAATTTTATCAATAGAGAAAATTTGATCAATAGAAAAAATTTTATCAATAGAGAAAAATTGATCAATAGAGAAAAATTTATCAATAGAGAAAATTTTATCAATAAAGAAAAATTGATCAAGAGAAAATTTTATCAATAGAGAAAAATTGATCAATAGAGAAAATTTGATCAATAGAGAAAAATAGAAGTTTTTATATAAAATAATTAAGGTCAAAATTAGAACCTAAGACCTTGGGATGAGGGAAATTTTATGTATGCAAAGTCATTCGGCTGTATTTTTTTCTTTAAATGGCATGATTTCACCATTTTGTTTTTAAAAGAATATGATTTTAAATGTTTTTTTTTAAATGGCATGATTTTACCATTATGTTTAAAAAAAAAAAACATGATTTTAAAATTGCTTTTTAAATAGCAGGATTTTACAATTATTATTTTTCTTTTAAATTTCATGATATACCATTTTTTTTTTTTATTACACTTAAAAAATGGCATGATTTTGCAATTATGTTTCTCTTAAATGGCATGATTTTACCATTGTTTTTCTTTTAATTGTTCTTCAAGAAAATGGCATGATTTTGTAATTATGCTTTTTTTTTTATAAATGGCATGATTTTACCGTTGTTTTTCTTTTAATTGTTTAAAAAAATGGCATGATTTTACCATTTTTTTTCTTTTAATTGTTCTTAAAGAAAATGGCATGATTTTACAATTATGCTTTTTTTATAAATGGCATGATTTTCCCATTGTTTTTCTTTTAATTGTTTAAAAAAATGGCATGATTTTATCATTGTTTTTCTTTTAATTGTTTAAAAAAAATGGCGTGATTTTACAATTGTGTTTATCCACAAAAAAATCCATGCCATGCTGCATGATTCATGAAGCAAATCAAAGAAATCGACAAAAATGTGTCGACAAATAACCTAGAGAGAAATTTACGTAATTATTTAATTCCAATATTTTCTTTTAATGTACCATCACATACACTTATCATTTCTAAAGTCTCTTTTGAACCACAACTACTGAAGTGTGTCTTTGAAGCAGGGGTTTAATGTTTTACTTTTAAACTTGAAGGTCACTCAGTAGAGTGCAGACCTCCGCCGTGGCAGCTTATTTCTCGACCTTAACCTTTGACCTGAACATGTATTAATTGGCGTTGATTTTCATACACTCAAATATGAACTAAGTTTGACATCTCTGTGACAACAATGTCCAAACTTATGGCTGATTACGTGAATTGGACATTTTGTTTGACCGTGACCTTAATCTTGACCTTCCAAAAGTGACCTTTGACCTTCCAATATTTAATAATTTCCAGCGTTTTACATAAAATCTAATCCCTGCAAGTTTCATTACTCTACAGTTAAAATTGTGGCTGATTACGTAAATTGGACATTTTGCTTGACCGTGACCATGACCGTTAACATTGACCTTCCAAAATTTGATAATTTCCAGCTTTTTACATAACAGTTAATCCCTGCAAGTTTCATTACTCTACGATTAAAATTCTGGCCAGGAAGCTGTTCACAAACAAACACACACACACAAACAAACAGGGGGTAAAACTTAACCTCCTTCCAACTTCGTTGACGGAGGTAAATATCCAGAGAGGTGTTTTTCTTAAGAATGGGTGTTGGTGGATGGCTTAACATCTTGGAAGCGTCCATTGAGAAAATTTCGCAGTAGACACATGAAAACATGTCATCTGAGTTACAAAATAACTATTAAAGGTTTAAAGGCAGATCATGAATGGCAGAGGCAAGGGACAGTGACATTGCCCTATCATGAAGGACAATGCCCTAGAGGCTGACCATATTGCATATGATCAGCGACCAAGCGGTCTCTCCACCCAAGCTAGGAATAGGGAGGGCCAGGCAATGGCTGCTGATGATTCAGCTGATAGACCTATAGGCTCCCCCAAACTCCCCCATCCTTACCCCACAAGGAAGGTAATGCTGCAGCGACCAAAGAAACTACCGAGTCTGGGCGGGACTCGAACCCCAGTCTACCGTTCGCCAGTCAAGGACGTTACCACATCGGCCACCACAACCCATAATTCCTCTTAACAGAGTTTGTGGAAAATGCAAGATGCAACACTAACTGACATTCATCTTCGCGAACATGAAATTGAGGAAGCCTTTTTAAAAGAAATTATTGGATCCATATGGTTGAAAAGTTTCAAAATACAACTGATAAGTGTATTTTCCACTAGAATTTCTCCTCTTGTATTATTTAACCTGAATGTTCCAAATTCCGTTTTCTATTGGAAAAGATGTAAAATTACTTATCTGTTTAAATGTATCAATATTTTTACATTATGAGAGATATCAAATATCCCAAATCTTACAAAATGTGGTAAAATATATTGCCATCCGAAAGAAAAAATCTAAAAATCTAGAAAAATCTAAGAGAGAAACTTGTGCTCTTCATGGAATTATCCAAAAGGTTGCATTTATTGGAAGGTTGGTCCAAGACTTTTCTGATCATGGCCCTTGTTAGCACACACTCTTTCCTAATGAGGGAGACGGCCGCTCCGGTGTCCCTAAGCATGACAACTTCTCTCGAATCCCCTCCTTCAAGATTAGAAACTACACCTTCAGACAAAAAAAACCTTCGTAAAATTTCCTAGTTTCTTTCATAATGTCATTTCTCCTTGACGAAAGATTATTAACTAGAGACTGGTTTCTTGACATTCTTCTCCTCTACTATACAATTCCATGCTAGATGTTCTTTCTTATTATCTCAAAACTTGGCGTCTCTAAACCTAGCCCTTTCTAGAATAGTTGACCGAGGATGTGTTCTTCTATCTCTAGTGAGGCAACAAATAGCTCTGAGCAATCCTTGATGAGGTGTCAAAAGAACCTTTCCCTTAGAAGACCTGCCAAAAAACTTGTTCCTTTGGGTTAAGTACTTAATTAACACCTCGTGTAATGAAAGAATGATTTGAAGTTCTCTGGCATCCTGACATCGAAGGTCCTTGACGCCGATACACCTCATGTGACAGATACTGAGAGACAGTCCAAGGCAATAATGAATGGTTTCGAGATCACTCCAAATTGATTATTGGAGAAAAGGGAGAAAAATTTGTCAGAAACATGAGTGTTATAAGGTCATATCTTAACGGGCAGATTTGTAAACATTTTCTATTCTTATATACACGATTTTCTCCCCACGAATTACGTGTCAACTATTATTGGTGCACAAAAAAAAAGACATTAACGAAGTATTCGCAAAGATAGCACTGTAATCACTTGAAACACTTCAGCCTCCTGGCTATTACAGTGGTAAAGTGTTCGCCTAGCATTCGCATGGCGACAGATCGATCCCAGCCCGGAACCGTGAGTTTAAGCTGGTTACTATGAGGCCACTGCTGTGGTTGGGCACCACGGGAAGCGGTTTGGCTTGTCCGGCTGACGTTCTGGTGAGCCTCTATTCTGAAGAAACTGGAACTGACACCAGACACCTTTAATGCTCAAAGATACTACTATGAAAGTACGTACCAGAATGAAGTTATAAAATGTGAATTTTCGTGCACACGCAGGCCGACGTCCCGAGCCTATTTAGTAAATACAAGGTCTAAATTGATCTCTAACTGGCGTCTACAAAGGAACGTAAAGAGGCAGAAAAACCTTTTATTCCCAAAAAGCTAAAAGAAAAAAGTTTGTTTAAATTACAAGCATTCTATGAGCACAGCTAGTGCCAAGCATGTCCCTTGCCAACCCGCGACCATCTTCTCTCTTATAAATGTTGAGAAGGACAGATTATGGTTTTAGCAAATGTGGACTGAAAACCCCAAAATTCTTCTTCCAGCAAGATAATTGCAAAATATGATGCTATTTTTAGATTGATGATCATGGTCAGAATAAGTCTGTAGCCTTTGATTTCCCTGAAAAGGTTTCATTATGACATCTAAGCGAAATGTGATATCTCTTACATTTCAAAAGATTTGTGATTATGGCCAAAGGGTAAGGTATTGAATAAACTCTACGGTGTTTAAAACTAATGTTTCACCTTTTGATAACTTAAACCTGCAACAGAAATCACATAGACAGACATATAGATGGACTGCCGTCTTTCATCCACATTTATGGATGATAAAATAAATTTCAACTGGGTTTAAATAAATCCCTTGAACTGTGTAAGAGATGTGGCTACAAGGTGAAACTGATGCTCGCCATAACGGACTGACAAACCGTCAAACAATGAACTGAAAAATAATATACTTGGCTTACTATGATGCAGTAATGCCAATCTATGTTAATAAATTAACTTGTATCACCTATGCATTTGCTAATTTGTAGTTTCATTTGATACCTTGAAGAGCGAATCACAATGTAGAAAGTTGATAAATAAACTATATATCAACAAACCTACGCAAATTGATATTTTGTTTCTGATGCAAATCATTCCATACTACAAAATTAACTATCAAAATTTAGACCAAAATAAGATAAGCTTAGTAGGGTTACTCTGACAGTGAAGTCAATAAATGGTTATTTATCAAAACCGTTCAGTCAAATTTCTTGTTACATCTTAAAATGACGACCCTAAGTATATATAACTTATAACAACCTTACTAAACAATTGTCATCACTAATCAAACCTGATCCTTATTTGATCTATCATTCATTCGAAAATAGAGTCGGTAAAAAAAAAAAAAAAAAAAAAAAAACCACACTCTTCAATCCTGTATGACTTACTTATTTGATCTATCATTCATTCGAGAATACAGTCGGTAAAAAAAAAAAACACTTCAATCCTGTATAACTAACAAGAAAGATTTCAAATCAGTCAATTAGAACCTTTTAAATTTTCTAAACACCGGAAAAGTCATTTTTGAAAATCAAGGTACTTTTTATGATTAACTCCTAGAGAAAGGGAGGAACCAAGTAGAACGCATGTATCCTTTTAGAAGACGGGCAACATTTATTCCAGGATTTTTACCGTATTGAGAAGAGATTATTATTATTATTATTATTATTATTATTATTATTATTATTATTATTATTACTTGCTAAGCTACAACCCTAGTTGCAAAAGCAGGATGCTATAAGCCCAGGGGCCCCAACAGGGAAAACAGCTCAGCGAAGAGAGGAAAAAATGAAAAATAAAATATTCTAAGAATACTAACATTAAAATAAATATTTCCTATATAAACTATAAAAACTTTAACAAAATAAAAAGAGAAATTAAATAGAATAGCGTGCCCGAGTGTACTCTCAAGCAAGAGAACTCTAACCCAAGACAGTATAAGACCATGGTACAGAGGCTATGGCACTAACCAAGACTAGAGAACAGGTTTGATTTTGGAGATTTTGGAGTGTCCTTTATTCAAATACGACTGAGAACAGTTTATTTTTACGGAGAATTTCCGATTAAAATTACGGGATTTTTAGCATTGAAAATCAAGGTACTTTTTACAAAGCATTTCATAGAATCGAACAATTTTACACAGACAAAGGAAAAGTAAAAATTGCTGCGCTATACAAACAATACAAAAAATCTTAAATAATTTCCCATACCAAGGGGGTCTACTTTCTTTATCAGTGCCATCTACTTTAAAGGCTTGAGAATTGTAGTGGGGTTTAAACTGATAGAACCAATCAACATTGCTCACCATCCAATCAAAAAGCAATATCCTCCCTTCCTAAGTACCATTACAAATTTCGCCCCAACAACCACCTTAGGAGCCGTTTTTTACCACGCGGCCCCTTCCTGAATCCGTTCAGAGAGAGAGAGAGAGAGAGAGAGAGAGAGAGAGAGAGAGAGAGAGAGAGAGAGAGAGAGAGAGAGAGCCCTTCCTGAATCCATTCAGAGAGAGAGAGAGAGAGAGAGATAAATTTATAGCACAAAGAGAGGTAAAGGGGAGGGAAATACACAACAAAATCCTATGGAACAAAAACTGAGAAAAGGGTGGGATGTACAACTTTCCCTTTTACTTTCGAGCAAAAATACAAGTGAAATCGTGCGAATCAAACAACACATAGGACAGTATGCAAGAAAAAAAAAAAAAAAAAAAAAAAAAAAAAAAAAAAAAAAAAAAAAAAAAAAAATTCGCCTGGAGTCGAGTTTATGGTTAAGTTTACGTTCCCCCATCAAAGAGTAAATACACTCTTAGTAAATATAGGCTGCAGGACGTCAATAAACTATTGAAATCCGCGGGAAATATTAATAATAAACAAATCCTCTATCTGTTCTACCTTCACAAACCAAAACCTACTTCACAAAGATGTCCTGAATAATTTGCTATTGGGGTGGAATTTTTTCAAATCATTTTTACTGATTGGAAACATATTGTACACTTGATTTATCATGGGATCATCAAATAATAATAAATCATTACATTATTATTACCGCCGCTAATGAAGTTGGGAGGAGGTTATGTTTTCACCCTTGTTCGTCTGTTTTTTAACAACTTCATGGCCACAATTTTACTCATAGGGCAGTGAAACATTCAGGGATTAATTGATATGTCGAGACGTGTAAGTGATTTGATTTTGAAAGTCCTAGGTCAAAGGTCAAAGTCGAGGCCAAGTAAAAGGTTGACCAAATCAAACGTAACCTTAGCCCTAAGTTCGCACATGGTTATCACACAGACTTCAAATACGCCTCCGGTCTAAATTGATTCTGGGAAGGGCAATCTGGTTTCGAGAAATAAACTGCCATGGCGGAGGTTTGCACTCTCAGAGTGCTTTTCTAGTAGTTTCTATTATTGCCATAATAATTATCTTTATTAAAAACTTAAGACCTGATATCTATAATGATCTTCACAACTTACAACTTACATTCTAAAGCCTCTTGATAATTCATTTACATATTAAGTGTTACTGCCATGTCAACTCTGTAGTACACTACACCAAGAACTATTGTTTATTCTCCTGAATGTCAACTTGAATGATTATTCATAAGATATTGCATGGGGTTCATGGATCAGGGGTACGGTGACAGGAGCTGGGGTATGCCAGGCCATTCAGTGCTCAAGTGTAAGAATTAAGGAGGCTGGATAGCAAGATGAACAAGAGGGACACTCAGTAGAGAACAGACCTCCTCCGCAGCAGCTTCTTTCTCGATATTTTGCTTAACCTTGGCCTTTGACATTAACATGTATTAATTGGCGTGGATTTTCAGAAGCACAAAAATGAACCAAGTTTAAAGTCTCTGTGACAACGATGTCCAATCTTATGGCTGATTACCTGAATTGGACATTTTGCTTGACCGTGACCTTGGTCTTCCAAAATTTTATAATTTCCAGCTTATTACATAACAGTTAATCACTGCAAGTTTCCTTACTCTTCGATTAAAATTGTGGCCAGGAAGCTGTTCACAAACAAACACACAAACAAGGGCGGAAACATAACCTCCTTCCAACTTCGTTGGCGGAAGTAATTAAAGGAAGCAGAAAGAAACATAAGTAGAGTGATTTATAGGACTAAAGAAGCACTGCAAAGACCATTGAGTAATGCTTACAGTACACCTCGTGAGGTGCACTTAATGCACAACCTTCTACACTTTTACAGGTTTTGCATTATTTCAACAAATACTGCATTTGATCTGAATTAAACATTCCAATTCCGTCTGTATTAGCTATTACTGGTGCTGTGGACATTTTGAAGACTTTAGTTGCTAATCATATTCTTCGACAATAAATGACTCGTCTAGTTCACATCACAGTGATTGCTTAATCTTTATAAATCTCTGTGTTTTGTTTCTAGATAATCTATTTTTCAGTCAACAGCGAATGCAAAATAATAACTACAATTAAACATCTTAATGTTGAGATTTATCAACATCAGGCAAAAGTTTCATTGTATTTTTAACAATCTGCAAGACTTTCCAAGGGTCCAGATGCTGAAGCCAAGAAGCCCCTAGAAATCTATTTTCTTAATCTATTATCCAACAGTAATGTCAACGACATCAAACTATTTTTTATTATAACTATAATCGAGAAACAATCTCCAAGCCACCCAAATTATATCCTATGTACATTACTTATTCTTATGAGAAGTCTCCCTATTTCAATTAAACCGTTTTCCATCTTTTTATTGGAAATCAATTTCACATCAATCAGATTTTTATTCTAATTAACTAGAGAATGGATTGTGGTAAATTTTACCGTCAAGTATCATTTATCAATTTTATCAATGACCTCTTGTAAATGACTGAATTACTCATGTCATATTCCATAAACAATCATTTTCCTATTCTTCAGTAATTTATAAAATATATGCTAGGTAAAAATATAAGAATTTTGAGTCGAGAAAAAACAGCATAAAATAGAGGAGCACTCAGTAGAGCACAGACTTCCACTGCGGCAGCTTATTTCTTGACCTTCACCTTTGACCTTTACACTCCAAAATATTTCTCAATTTGACGTTTGACCTCAACATGTATTAATTGGCGTGGATTATCATACACTCAAATATGAACCAAGTTTGAAGTCTGTGTGACAACGATGTCCAAACTTATGGCGGATTACGTGAACATTTTGCTTGACCGTCGCCTTGGTCATCAAACTCTTCTAGTGCCTTGTGGAGGCCAGTTAAAATTTTAATGAACTAATCTCTCTTGGGGAGTGTGAAGAGCATGCCCAAATTATTTCCATTTTCCATATTGGAGACCTTGGCTTATAGCATTCTGCTTTTCCAACTAGGGTTATAGCTTAGCAAGTAATAATAATAACAACAACAACAACAACAACAACAACAACAACAACAACAACAACAACAACAACAACAACAACAACAACAATAATAATAATAATAATAATAATAATCATAGTGCCATACTTCTAAATATTGCTAAAAATCTTCAATTTAGCAGTTCGTTTCTTGCAAAATATAATATAACATATAATACATAATATAACAATATAATATATATTAAAAATAAAAACGCTATTCTTTCAAAGAAAAACTATTAATATGACCATATTCGTTTCTAGGTCGCAGTTTAAATTCATGAAAATATATTTCACCTTCGACACACAAATAAACATCACTCCTAAGGTTCAAATCACAAATTATTTATTGCAATGATGAGTCTATATTCACTTGCACGTCATTTCACACAAAACTTGACCAAGCTTTACTTTGCATAGCTTTTATAAGTCCAAGCGCAAAATAAACAAAAAAATTGAATTGATCAGTTTCTATATATACTGGCATACAAAGAAAAAAAATCTACCAAGAATCTATACGCAAAAGCATACGGAAAAAAATATTTAACACATTAAAAACTAAAATTCTAATATTTTTTTGTCTGTAAAGAAAACAAAATTTTAACTTGTTCATTCAGGGCGAGTAATTTACGTTTCGAAAAAAAATTACTTATTTCAGAAAAATATGTGACAATATTGGGAGTTGAATGGCAGGACAAGATTTAAAACGAAACTATAAAAGAGATTACTCGAGTGCCATATATGGATGAGATCATGATGAGGGGTAGATGGAGATAGTTTGGGTATGCTCTTTATCCTCCCCAAAAGAGATTAGCTCATCAAACTTTTAACTGGGCTCCACAAGGCACTAGAAGACTTGGAAGACCCAGACCTACATGGCTGAGGACTATGAAGCGTGAAGTAGGAAACGACGAATGGAGAAGTATTTAATTAAAAGCTCACGATAGAGATGACTGGCCCTTTGCGTTAATAGGAGAGGGGAGATATGATGATGATGAGATATATATATATATATATATATATATATATATATATATATATATATATATATATATATATATATATATATATATATGTATATATATATAATATGTATATATATATATAATACATATATATATATATATATATATATATATATATATATATATATATATATACATATACACGAACACACATAGATAGAACTAATAAGAACACATCAAAGAGATAGCTAAAGTCATAGTATAATGATTGCAATAAACGAGAGCTCTCCTGCTCTGCTCATATCGAAATAAGACAATACTATGTAAATTATCACTCTATCAAGATTTTAAATATATATATACATATATATATATATATATAAATATATATATATATATATACATGTATATATATGAAGGTGTATATATATACATATATATATATATATATATATATATATATATATATATATATATATACTGTATATACATATATATATGGTGTATATATATACATATATATATGCAATTATGTATGTGTGTATATATATATATGGTGTATATATATACATATATATACATGCAATTATATATATGTGTATATATACATATATATATATATATATATATATATATATGTGTGTGTGTGTGTGTATATATATATATATATATATACAATATATATTCAATATCACTAACGAAATAAAGTACTAATTCTAATAACCTAAGCTTAATCAGTTTCAATTTGTTTTCCAATTAAACTAGAAAAAGGCGAAACAGTTATAAAACTATATAAATATTAATGCAATTAAAATTGCCAGCAGTTATTTCATTTAAATAACACGTTGGCATACCTACATGCGCTGCACATTTACATTTGTTTGCATTCGTGATAAAATTGTTTAAACCACACGTAATAGTAATAGTCTATATATATATATATATATATATATATATATATATATATATATATATATATATATATATATATATGAAAATTTAAGTACTTTCCTCAGTTTTACCCACAAGCAAAATCAATTATAGATGCATATATATATATATATATATATATATATATATACTGTATATATATATATATATATATATATATATATATATATATATATATATATATCCCTACCCCCTTTCCTAACTACATCACGCTAGATTAGGCAATTTGTTAGAGAGTGTAATTCTCGGGGTACACCGCTCATCAGGGTATGACTACTTCCTCTCCCCACAGTGTGAAAGAAAAGATATATATATATACATATATATATATATATTTATATATATTTATATATATATTAGTCAGACATTTGCTCTTTATTACATAAGGGAGCTTATCATATATATATATATATATATATATATATATATATATATATATATATATATATATATATATGCACATATTCATATATACATATACATAAAGTATATATAATCATTATGTATATATGAATATGTGCATATATATATATATATATATATATATATATATATATATATATATATATATATATACAGTATATGTATATATGTGTGTACACAATACTTTATATTAATCTAACAGAAATACCACTATAATTTGACCAATATCATCGATGCTCCTCAGGATAGAATTATAGTGGCATATACTGTATGTGAATAGGTATATACATATGTAGGTACGTGTATAGGTATATACGTATGCAAGTACGTGTATAGGTATATACGTATGCAGGTACGTGTATAGGTATATACGTATGCAGGTACGTGTATAGGTATATACGTATGCAGGTACGTGTATAGGTATATACGTATGCAGGTACGTGTATAGGTATATACGTATGCAGGTACGTGTATAGGTATATACGTATGCAGGTACGTGTATAGGTATATACGTATGCAGGTACGTGTATACGTATGTAGGTACGTGTATAGGTATATAAATATGTAGGTATATGTATAATGATGCATAACACAAACAGGCACACATATATCCAAGCATAAGAAATAAAAGCAACAAGCGTACTGGGCTAGGTTAAGTCAAGTTAGGTTAGGTCAAGTTAGGTTAGGTTAGATAGTCGTAACTGCACTGAAAAGCTACCTACAAAAGCATTGCACTGTTGACTGTCTCAGTGCAACTGTGCTTCTTGGGTTACGGGTAAAGGTCCATATTGGCAGTAGACCTGTTAGGAGGAATAAGACCAGCGGTACATATCTCTAGCCGTCAATCTGCATGTACAGGTCCGTACCTGCAGCACGGACTAAAATGAGTAAACTGAAAGTCAATTTGTTTTGACTTGATATTTAAAATTGTGAAAAATACAAATAAGGAACTAAAATCCGGATCATCTCCAAAATTGAATGAGGTCGACCATGCCCTAAGATCTATCTATGGTGAAAATTTCGTCAAAATCTGTCAATTTGATTTGTTATCTTTAAAACGGCGAAAAATGCAAATCGGGATCTAGAATCCGCATCCGGATCCGGATCATCTCCAAACTTTAATGGAGTTGTCCAGGATATAAGATCTATCTGTGGTGGAAATTTCCTCAAAAAACCTTTAGCAGTTTTGACGTAATCCTGTCCACAGACACACAGACAAATAAATTAATAAATCGACTCGAAAATATAACCTCCTTGGCGGAGGTAAAAATACATGCATATATAGCGAAAAAAAATAAACAGTTTTAGATTCATAAATTATAAGCATAGAGGGCTATGAAACACATGATATAATCTTACTAAATCGTATTAGTATTGATTAAACTTGATATAATTCCACTGAATCCTTAATTTTTAAATTTACCTTTTAAAATTAAACAGAAACTTCCTAAACCATCCGATACAATTGAATTTGTTTTCCCGTAAAGGTTTAAATGTTCAGAGGCCACTCATGAATGGCAGAGGCAAGGGGCAGTGACACTGCCCTATCAAGAAGGACAATGCCCTAGAGACTGATTATACATAGATATGATCAGCGCCCAAGACCTCTCTATATCCAAACTAGGACCAAAGAAGGCCAGGCAATGGCTGCTGATGACTCAGCAGATAGACCTCTAGGCTTCTCCAAACCCCCCATCCTTATCTCACAAGGATGATGAAGTAGCAGCTACCAAAGAAACTATCGAGTTTGAGCGAGACTCGAACCCCAATCTGGCATTCACCAGTCAGGGACGTTACCCACATTGGCCACCGCAACCCAAACCACAACTTCAGCAAAATCAATATTGCAACTAAACATATCCCTGTTTACACACATGAGAATCTTTCATCCTAATCTTTCCCCGTAAGAAAAAGAGAAGGATTTTCCAGTCTCCCATCTTCTTTACCATAACACTTCTCGCCATCATAATTCATCATCGTCTACCGGCTTCTCGCAAGAGCCATCCATTCTCCAGATGTCGAAATCTATTGGATGGAAATAGACGCTCTTTCCAAACGAGTATCTTTAGAACTACCCCATGTGAATTAAAAGACTTCCTTGAAGATTCCAATTATTTGTAATTTTTAGTTCTGTTATTACAGAATGTTACAGCATACTGTATACACACACCGGAAAAAAAATATATAGATATGATATTTATGTGTGAGTTTTTTAAAAGAAAATTTAACAGAATATACATAGAGCAGGCAATGCATACAGATAAAAAAGGACATTGAGCATGTAAGGATGCGAGTGCAAGCAAGTACACACAGACACAAACAATATATACGTGTATATATATATATATATATATATATATATATATATATATATATATATATATTCAAATAAGCCATATATTTTTGATACACTAATGTCTGGATTCTCTTGTACAGATAGTGACCAAGTGTAGTTACGGTCTATACAAGTTTGCCGGACCAGGGTTCGACTCCCGGCAGGTCACAAGCTGTTGTCTTTGTGTGATTTCGCCTGAGGATCTGATCCCGAGGTCGTTAAGAGAATCCAGACATTAATGTATCAAAAATATATGGCTTATTTGGATATGAAAAAAACACGTCTAAATGTGCAAAATTTATCATATATATATATATGTATATATATACATATATATTTATACATACATATATATATATATATATATATATATATATATATATATAATTATATCTCGTATAAAAATAATCCAAACGTCTTCGTTAAATTATTTGTCTTAAAATGCTAATTAACAACCACATACTTTACTCTGTCTTTGCGATGTTGAGGATAAGCATAACTTTTCGTCTACTGTACTAACAGTGATTCCAATGAGTGGGACAGTGTCATCCAACGTAGATTCTAGTTCTCAGGTAAAAACCTTTCATTTATTCCTCAAGCTGATGCTATCTTTTTTTCATTTAAATTCAGAAGATAGTTAATTATGATGTAATTTTCTATTATTGTTTATGTATAAAAACAAATGAGAGCTTTGGGTATGGAGGCAATGCTCCCTTAAATCTCGATGAAGTCACTGGCTGCAGGGTGACGGATTGGGTTTAATGCGATGGACTTACTGTCCCTTCGGCTTTTACTCGTGATGCCTGGCGGATGATCTTACTGGAATTAGTATGGACCGGCAGGGGTCACAATGTCTTAGAAAGGAACTGCACATCACAAGGAACTGGCTAGCCTTTGATGTATCTAGCCAATGAATCCTCTATGTATGAAAAAAAATCTATACATTTTGCAGCTGACAGACGTACAGTTGTCTGGGCATAAATACCATATTCCATGAATGTGACCAACACATAATCATAACAAGGAAGTAATCATGAATATTGGCAAGGCAAAACTATTGCGGAAGGCAAATGCTATGAAAACTGACCATTCACAGTTGAAGGAGGTAATGACACATTAGAAATAACGGTTTATAATCGGATAATGGTATCATTAAAGAACAACAATAATAATTAACATAACTTATGGACAGATAAATGACAAAAATACATCCTGGCAGGATAATGTACTTTGGTTAGTGAATTTCTGTGATAAAAAATAACAACTCCTCGTAAGCCTGCTTAAACTTCCAAGAGTTATACACTTCTGATATAACATTATTCATGACGGAGGGAAACTATAAAATAGATTTATAACGGCCACCATAACCCTATCCAGTTTTTTTTATAATCTTTTGCGTTCCTTTCAATTGAAAATCTTTAATTAACTACTTTTGAAGTTAATTTAAGGAAAGGTCTTCCCTTATTTCTCAATAAGCAGAAGATTCACAGTGAAAATCATTTTATAAATTAAGAGGGCAATTTGTTTATATTGGCATTCCAAAATAGACTTTTGGGTGAAGGCGATACATAACTTTTTACATATTTGCAAAAATACAAAATTGATTGATTTAAGGTTTTCAGGCGGCAAAAATTCAAAATTCATACGCCAAACCGACTTCGAAAATAATCTTTTTTAAATATGACATGCATAAGAGAAAGTCTACACAAGGCATAAAAAATAAAAACTAATGCAAATAAAATCAATCATAAACCCATGTGGCTAAGAAGTATGGTTGGGTCCTCCAATACTAGAGTGAAATGCAGTCTCACCTTCAAATACATTGAGTGATGGATATCCCAGTCATATTAATAATCAATTTTGAGCCGTTGGGATTAGAAAATGATTGTTCACCAACAATATATTGCAAGTCGAGATGACCTTAAAACTCGTTTCACGCCCACAGCCAACCAGATATCGATACAGAATATAAACTGAATTATAAGACAGAAAGATAATAGCTATTATACATTAATACAGACAATACCAAAGAACCTTACGGATACAAAGCAAGACATGCGTGAAATTACAATGAAAAAGCTCTTTCAAACAACCGAAATGATGATTCTTTACCAGTGTGAGTATAACTGTGACTGTCTAAGCAATACAAACGACTAAAGGTTTAAAGGCAGCTCATGAATGGCAGAAGCAAGGGACAGTGACATTGACGTATCGTTCGTTCGTTCGTTCGTTTGTTTTAGATTAACCTTAGCCTTAAGATAAGGGGGTCATGGGCTCTTGAGACTAACCATATATATCAGCGCCCAAGTCCCCTCTCCACCTAAGCTAGGACCAAGGAGGGACAGAAAATGACTGCTGATGACCTATAGGCTCCTCCAAACCCCTTCCCCCATCCTTAGCACACAAGGAGGATGAGGTTGCAGCGACCAAAGGAACTAACGAGTTTGAGCAGGACTCGAACCCCAGTCTGGCGACCACCAGGCAAGGACGTTACCACATAGGCCACTACAAATTTTTGATGGGTTACAAAAAGACGTTATTTTTGAAGTTTCAACCTAATATGATTGGAAACGTTTCCCAACTCTCAGGAAAAGTTCAAATTTCAGAACAACAGTAATAATTATTTTTCTCTTTTGCATATGATGATATATAATGACAAAATGTAAGGAGAAAAGACTGAAAAAATACATTACATACACTTATGTCTCCATGGACATTACTTACCATCTTAAAGCTAAGACAAATGTAACTACATTTTACCAACTTGTGTAAATTTACTTGCTAGTGGTAGGACAGGATGGGACAGGGAAGGACAGCTTTAGGTATAAGTGGAGTTTAACCATCTGAGACTACATTATACAAATTACATATCACAGGAATAGTGGAAGTAGCTTCAGGATTGTCAAGGAAGAATATCAACCTCCAGTTCCAGGGACATATACGAGAGGGCGCTGAAAAGTTCAAGGCTTTAAAGGTATCTCGTGAAAGGGGAGAGCTGTTCCTTTTACAGGAGAGGAGAAGATAGGCAAAAAAGATTCTCTCTCTCTCTCTCTCTCTCTCTCTCTCTCTCTCTCTCTCTCTCTCTCTCTCTCTCTCTCTCTCTCTCTCTCTCTCCTACAGAGCTCGACTTCGTTGTAGGACATTTATGGTTCGAGTTCTTTTTGCAGGACAATGCACCACTTCAAAATTGGAGTGAAATTTCGTTCCCTTGAGAAATTTTTCAGTTGTGGAAAGAGGTGATAATCGAAGGGGCTTCTCTAGGGAGTAAGGCAGGTAGTCTACCAAGTCGAAGCCAAAGTCATGAATTTTCCGTAGAGTTTCATGTGCTATTCGTGATGGTGCATTGTCCTGCACAAAGGGCTA
>NC_090740.1:2892009-2894509 GCF_036898095.1 Palaemon carinicauda
TTCAACAACACATTGTCAGCATCACAAGCAGTATTGGTGTTCAATTTTTCTTCTAGTAATGCCTACAGAAAGATCAATTCAGTGATATTGGGTATGATTTACATTATAATAAATCTCTCACACATACTGTACATATGCATATGTACATACATTCATAAAACAGTACATATATAAACATAACTAACTATATATATATATATATATATATATATATATATATATATATATATATATATATATATATACATATATATATTGTGATATATGTTCATATGTGTATATATATATACATATATATATATATATATATATATATATATATATATATAAATAAATATATATATATATAAATAAATTATATATATATAAATAAATATATATATAAATAAATAAATATATATATATACATATATATATATATATATATATATATATATATATATATGCTCAAAATATCTTGGACACGTATAACAACCCCTAAGCTACGATGCAATTGTACGTTTCATGTCATTACCCACAATTATTCGTCCAGAAAGATAGCTTGGGTTGTAAATACTAATACTATACACACACACACACACACACACACACACACATATATATATATATATATATATATATATATATATATATATATATATATACTGTATATATATATGTATATATATATATATATATATATATATATATATATATATATATATATATACTGTATAGGTATTAAGTCGGCAAGGTCACCAGCCCTCATTGAGATACTACTACTAGAGTGTTATGGGGTCCTTTGACTGGATAGACAATACTACATTGGATCCTTCTCTCTGGTTACAGTTCACTTTCCCTTTGCCTACACATACATCGAATAGTCTGGCATAGTCTTTACAGATTCTCCTCTGTACTTATACACCTGACAACACAGATTACCAAACAATTCTTCACCCAAGGGGTTAACTACTGCACTGTAATTGCTCAGTAGCTATATTCCTCTTGGTAAGGTTAGAAGACTCTCTTTATCTATGGTAAGCAGCTCTTCTAGGAGAAGGACACTCCAAAATCAAACCATTGTTCTCTAGTCTTGGGTAGCGCCATACTCTCTGTACCATGGTCTTACACTGTCTTGGGTTAGAGTTCTCTTGCTTGAGAGTACACTCTGGCACACTATTCTATCTCATTTATCTTCCTCTTGTTCTGTTAAAGTAAAACTAGTTCAAATAAGAAATATTCATTTTAATGCTTTTACCATTTTTGAAATATATTTTTCTTGTTTCCTTTCTTCACTGGGCTATTTTCCCTGTTGGGGCCCCTGGGCTTGAAACATCCTGCTTTTCCAACTAAGGTTGTAGCTCAGCAAGCCAAATATATATAAATATATATATATATATATATACATACAGTATATATATATATATATATATATATATATATATATATATATATATATATACTGTATATATATATATATATATATATATATATATATATATATATACTGTATATATATATATATATATATATATATATATATATATATATATATATATATATGTATATATATGTATATATATATATATATATATCTATATACATGTGTATATATATGATGTTATTTGCGTTCAGCTTTAATGAAATGTTTGTTAACTATAAAACCATAAAAACAAGAGACAAGGAAAGTAATTTTCGCGGATGGTGGCTGGAGATTCCGGACTAGGGTCCCCTGGCAAAACTAATCAGGCAGAATTTCAAACTTTTTTTTTTTTTTTTAAATTTCTATTGAGTATGTTGACAAAAGTCTCGTTTTATACTTTATATATGACATTTATCTTAACGTCGTTACTGATATTAAAATACTTTATATTTTTCATTCATTATTTATACATAGTTTGTTTTCTACTCCTTTATTTCCATTCCTCACAGGGCTACTTTCCCTATTGAAGTACTTAGGCTTGTAGCATTCTAGTTTTCCAACCAGGGTTGTAGATTTGTTAATAATAATAATAATAATAATAATAATAATAATAATAATAATAATAATAATAATAATAATAATAATAATAATTCTTAGAGCCAAATATTGTTGAAAATCATCCCACACTCACAAAAGGCATTTTACATATAGCCCCTATCTCATGTCCCACACATGTTTTTTAATCCTATTACCTCTAAACCATCACGAAGAGGATACCCTTTTGATAATCGATCCAATAATAGACCTTTCATTTAATCACCAGACTCCTAAACATATTAATTTTTACCAAATGCGAGAAGAAACTTAATCCTCCGTAATCTTATCAACTTGACATTACATCTGATAATTTATCACAAAACGACAGCATCCCAATTAAATTTCAGTCCGTTTAGCACTAACAATAATTCCTCACATGGTTAGAAACCCTTCCCATGAATGAATGAATGATTTGAAGTTCTCTGGCATCCTGAATCCTTCCCATGAATTGATGCACATACAGTAGGTAGTAGAGTTGTTTACTATGTTTACTATAACAAC
>NC_090740.1:2904509-2914509 GCF_036898095.1 Palaemon carinicauda
AAAATGCAACTATAATCTAATGTTGTTACTACTCTTAAAACATTTCATTTTGATTGTTTATCAATTCTCTTGTAGTTTATTTCATTGTTTTGTTTCCTTACAGGGCTATTTTCCCTGTTGAAGCCCTTGGGCTTATAACATCTTGCTTTTCCATCGAGGGTAATAGCTTAGCTTGTAATAATAATAATAATAATAATAATAATAAATAATAATAATACATACATATACCAAGGCACTATAATAATAACAACAAAACAACAACAACAACAACAACAACAACAACAACAACAACAACAACAACAACAATTATAATAATAATAATAATAATATGAAAACTTCAGCCTATTATTCTAAAACATACTCACTCTCGCTGATAATTGGACAATTTTTGATAGAACATCACCTTTTCAACTATAAAGAATGAAATTGCTGGGTATTACCCCTTTATTAATGCAATGAATTTCCAGTATCAATGCACATTGTGTAAGTCAGTGGCGAGTAGGCAGGAGTCTTTGGTGATACACTGAAGTTTTTCATTCGATTTTAACCGACATGGAGCTTCCATGACGCCGTTCTCTGGAATTTATGGCACATTTTGAGGATTAGCTGGGCTTTCCAGGATTCAAAACTGCAGAAGGATGAAAGGAATGACATGAATAACCGCACGGACAGTATGCAATCCGCCCTTTAAGGAACGCTGTACACTGTATTATTATTATTATTATTATTATTATTATTATTAGCTAAGCTACAACCCCAGTTGGAAAAGCAAGATGGTATATGCCCAAGGGCTCCAAAAGGGAAAAATAGCACAGTGAGGGAAAAAAAAAACAAAGGAAATAAATAAACTATAGAAAAATAATGAACAATTAAAATACAATATTTTTTAAAAATTTAACAACATCCAGACAGATACTTCATAAATAAACTATAAAAAGGACTTGTCAGCCTATTCACAAAAAAAAAAAAAAAAAAAAAAAAAAAAAAAAAAAAAAAAAACACACACACACACACACACCCCTTTGCTACGAGTTTAAACTTTTAAAGTTTTTACCGATTCAACTACCCGGTTAGGAAGTTCATTCCACAACTTGGTCACAGCTGGAATAACACTTCTAGAATACTGTGTAGTATTGAGACTCGTGATGGAGAAGGTTTGACTATTAGAATTAACTGCCTGCCTAGCATTACGAACAGGATGGAATTGTCCAGGAAGATCAGAATGTAAAGGATGGTCAGAATTTTGAAAAATCTTATGCAACATGTATATTGAACTAATTGAACGACGGTGCCAAAGATTAATATCTAGATCAGGGATAAGAAATTTAATAGACCGTAAGTTTCTGTCCAACAAATTAAGATGAGAATCAGCACCTGAAGACCAGGCAGGAGAACAATACTCGAAACAAGGTAGAATGAAAGAATTAAAACACTTCTTCTAGTACAGCGGCATAGCAGACCAATTGTTCAAATTGGTCTAAAAGCACCAAAATTGGCACACATGTAGATTAATATATTCTAAACATTTTTGGATATGGAGGCATTCAAGATTAGCCCTTAGGAAGATATGGCGGCCATTTGTTCAAAATGGCCGCCATTTAACATTAGCGTCATTACATAGACTTCATTATGTGTCCGTTAGTTTGGTGCTAGATGGGCCAAAATTCCCCTTTTTTTACATCAGAATTAACATCAATAAATGTTTTAACAGATATTTAGATGAATCTTCTCAAAAAATGGCCCCCAAACTGGCCGCCATTTTGTGGAAAAAGTGGACATTTGATGAAGATTTCAATACTCAATGACATAATACCTCTAATAACCAGTACCTGATTTCAGGAACACACTTTAATTGCTCAAGTTGCTTTTTTTATTTCAAATTGCTGGCAAAATTGCTAGTCAAAATAATACACAGAGTACGGGAAGTTTACAGTTATGGTCAGATTGTAGTTATATAGTCGACCAAAAGCCCAGTCTCTAGGCACAGTACTTGTGTAATCCTGCAGTACATACATGTAATACAATAACGTAGATTTTTGCCACACTATGTTAATTATGATTCCGAAACTTTTCAAATCTGGTCACCAGAATTATGAATGTCTACAGATCATAATGTTGGTTAGCAAGTTTTTCTGTCCCAATCTACTGGCATTCGCCTTCACAGAAACATAGACCAGTGCATTGCAGTGAAGCGTTCTTGCACTTGCAGCGGTTTTTGCAGCCTTTCTTGCATCCGCAAGACACCAGCTCATAGCAGGCCTTGGATGCCTCAGGGAGTGTGGTCCAGAGTGGTGTGTAGAGCCCATCATCACTCCGATGCCAGCCCCAGTCTGTTGGTGGAGGGAGCACGGGCGTTGGTACCAATGCCTGGCCCCAGACATGACCACCCTGAAGGGCAGATCTCTTCACATGCTGCTCCAGAGCAGCGTAGGTTGGCGGGATGTTCTGAAACAGAGTTCGTCTTTGCAAAGAGCTGCCTTTCTCGCCTTTGTTGACGTCCTTGCATTTGCTTGTGCGGTCATACAGGAGTATGACAAAACCTCTCGATGACATGCATTGTATCCTCTTGGATGCTTGTGGGTGCATTTGCCAGACTCAGCAGGGCATCAGTGAGTTCTGGCAGCGTGTTCCATGTTGCCCAGGCAGATTTCTTCCCATGTCCGACGAAGGCTGATACAGTATCACACCCTGTGATGGCATGAAACATTGGAAGAGCACATGCCTTCTCTGGACCAAGGGAGGAAGCTATTTCATGGGCTGCAATGTAGCGGTAGTTCTTGCCTGTCCCAAAGGCTACCCAGAGTTCGTCTCCAGCTGGTAGTTTCTGGACTACCATCACTGCTAGGACCACGACGTCACTGTCTACTGTTCGAACCTGTATCTGGTGGTGACCATGTTGTGCAGCATGTGCTACATGTAGCATCATGCGGGTGTCTGCCTCTTCTTGGTTGCATGGTGCGAGTGAGTTGATATCCTCTTGCTGTGGAACACAGATCACCTGCTCCCCATCAGTGACGACCAGTTCCTTGCCTTCTTCTTGAAAGGACTCTGCAAGCATGGTGGAGAGGTAGCTGAAGAGCTCCACTTTGTTGCTATCAACTCGCAGGAAACTTTGCCAATTTCCTGGTATGACTGCTGAGTCGACAACACGCCGACGTACTCCCTTTCCACGCTGTTCTCTGGTTGATGCCTTCAGGGAATCTGCTCTGTAGCTGTCCCACACAAGGTCAAGACGTGATACATGTTGGAAACGTTGTACAACGTATGGGATGAACACTTGCTGTGCATATTCCTCGAACGTGTTGGCAGTACCCGGCTTCAACATCTGTACGATTACTGCTCCATCGAGGACAACAGCAGTGACAGTAGGAGCTTCAAACTGAGGCTCAGCATGGCCTTCAAGGCACACCAGCAAGTCACTCTTGCTCCCTAGGTACAGTCTCCCTCCGTCAGATAAAGCTGGAGGGCATTGCTGATTTTCATGCCTGAAGAACTCTTCTAGATTCCCATCACGGGTCTGGCAGCCGATATATAATCGTGCGAAGAGCGCAACATCATTCTTCAGAGATTTGACCTGTTCTTTTCCTTTGGGTATATTGGGTCCTCTCTTGGTCGCAAACAGTGGTAGCTTGTTCCGGTGGATTGCCACCTCAATGGACTTGGTTCTGTCCACGATGCATTCCTTTGAGAATGCTTCAAACTGGTCTTGGCCAATCTGCTTGGCGTTACGGACTGTTTCTATGACTGCAGGGTCTGCGATCTCCTTTGTGTCGAGCACCAGCAAGTCCTGACTGTCCTCCTCGAAAGGGTTGCCCAGCTCTTCAATGACGGCCACGAGTGAGCGCACATCTCTGGCAAAAGTGTTCTGCACACTTGGTGTCTCTTCGTGGTGACGTGTCTCCTCTTGATCGTGTGGATGCAGATTGAAGTCGTCAAATTCCACAATCACATGAGCATACATGTTTTATGCCACTTGGCCTGGTGGGCAACCATTGTCGCCTCAACACCTTGTCCTTCATCTAGTCTCTGTAACTGAACAGTTCTTGGCAGTTCTCCGAGTTCATCAAATTTGACCAAGTTTGCAGCCATTGTCGTGTATCCACTCCCAGGGTCTCGGCGTTTAGACAGTACTGGGCAGACAAGTGACTCTGTTGTCTCCTCTTGACATACAAGACACAGCTTCCAGTTTGTCTCAGGAGGTGTTGTGGGAGTACGTTGCTCAAAAGTATCGACCAGTTGGAACTTCTTTGCCATGGCTGCAGTCTGGAACAACGCGTCTCTGATGTCAGGTGGTGCTGCTGCTGCCTCACCTGCAAAGACACAAAACACCACCATGTTACCACAAGTTACTACTACAAGCACCATGACTATCAACACTATACTATTACTGCAGCCGCCGTCACTGCCACCAACGCTGCCGCTGCAAAGTAAAATTCATTTTCTTGTGAAATGGTAGCCAAATTATTTGGTAAGCACAGAAGTATGTGTAATTGTACAATACTTATCACCTCTAGCACACTTATCACCTTTAGCATCCACAAAAAGACAAATTATGGTACATATTCAATGACGCTAACGGTAAATAGCGGCCATTTTGAAAAATGGCCGCCAAATGTGCTACGGGGAGAATCTTGAATGCCTCCATATCCAAAATTGTTCAGAATGTATTAATCCACATGTGTGCCAATTTTGGTGCTTTTAGAACAATTTGAACAATTGGTTTCATATTTCTTACTATGCCGCTGGGCTATTCAGAATAGTTTGATCACCGAAAATCTTGAAAGACTTTCGCAATAATCTAGTTATTTTGTGCAATTGAAGAAGACACAAACCTAATGTGTTTCTCAAAAGTAAATTTACTGTCGAGAATCACACTCAAATTTTTAAAAGAGTCATACAAATTTAAAGAAACATTATCAATGCTGAGGTCCGGATGTTGAGGAGCCACTTTCCTTGACCTACTTAGAATCATACTTTGAGTTTTGTTAGGATTCAACTTCATATCACATAATTTGTACCAAGCAGTAATTTTAGCTAGATTTCTATTAAGGGATTCAGAAACCACAGATCTACATATAGTACCGTAATGGGACAACTTTACAAATAGGGACTAGGGAAAGGAATCGACGAACATGGTATCTGTAACGCCATTTTGTGGTATCAAAATTATTTCCCTCCTTCTAGTCTCCAATTTGAAGTTACTAGAGACCAATTTCAGAGCGGAATAAGAAAAATAGGATCAAGTAGTAATCAATAACAATCGCATGAGATGTAGATATGACCATTTTACACATATACAAGTGAAGCTTAAAGGTGTCTGGTTTCAGTTCTAGTTTCATCAAAATAGATGCTCACCAGAACGTCAAACAGGCAAGCCCAAACTCCCACTGTGGTGCCCAATCACAGAAGTGGCCTCCCAAGTAAACAGCTTAAACTCACGTTTCCGGGCTCGGATCGATCTGCTGCCATGCAAATGCTAGGCGACTATATAATTACTATTTTTCAGTATGAGCAATTTCAGCAACGATTTAATAAGTTTCGACATATTTTTTTTTTTTGGCATCAAAATAATCATAACAATCAAACTTGGCGAAATGGATGATTCGTAGTTCATGGCCACTTACAATCAACCCAACACATTTAGAAAAAATCTTCCAAGCAACCAATAGTTATTAAAATTATCATTATTACCAAAGTTATCAAAGTATCAAAACTATTAAGAATGGTTTTGATTTAATCTTCTGAAGGCAGTCCTTGAAGATTAGGCTCCTAAAATACGTTCTAAGGGTTGTGATGGCCGTGCGGAAACGTCCATGACTGGTGAACGCCAGACTAAGGTTCGAGTCCCTCTCAGACTTGTTAGTTCCTTTGGTCGCTGCAACCTCACCACTATTGTGAGCTATGGATGGGGGGGGGACGTATGTCTATCTGATGAGTCATCAGCAGCCATTGCCTAACTCTCCTTGGTCCTAGCTTGGGTAGAGAGGGGGCTTGGGCCCCGATCATATGTCAGTCTCTAGGACATTGTCCTGCTTGATAGGGCAATGTCACTGTCCCTTGCCTCTGCCATTCATGAGTGGCCTTTAAACCTTTATTATTATTATTATTATAATTATTATTATTACTAGCCAAGCTACAACCCTAGTTGGAAAAGCAAGATGCTATAAGCCCAAGGGCTCCAACAAGGAAAAATAGCCCAGTGAGGAAAGGAAATAACGATATAAATAAATGATGAGAATAAATTAATTAAATTAATAGTTTATCTAGTTAAAATCTAAGCGTATTTTCACTAAGAAATTAAAAGCAACCGGACAGAAGTAAACAAACAAGCAGGACCAAAACGTTATCTCCAAACTGCTGCTGCTGCCCTTTTTTTTTTTTTTTTTTTTTTAATGGGCGTAACCAATGATGCCGCGTGCAACTGGCTTTCTTTTTTATAAAGGAATTTCCTCTTTAGATTGATAGAGGTCATAGTAATGGTTCGCGTGATTATCTTTAACACAAAGGTTAGTTAACATTAGAACACCTGTACCGATATTTCATTTAAAAGATATTCAATTAAGATAAAAAAACTTAAGTTTTCAAATATATGCATTACACTATCACAAATAAACTAATTATAATTATAAAATAATCAAACTAGAGAGGCACTCAGAGGAGCACAGACCTCCGCCGCAGCAACTTATTTATCAACCTTTTGCTCGCCCTTGACCTTGACCTTTAATCTAAACATGCATTCATTGGCGTGGATTCCCATACATTCATATATGAACTAAGTTTGAATTCTTATGGCTGATTACGTGAATTGGACATTTTGCTAGACCGTCACCTAGACTTTTGACCTTGACCTATGAAAATTTAATAATTTCCAAATTTATACATAACAGTTAATCCAAGTTATATTATTCTACGATTAAAAATTGTGTCCAGGAAACTATTCACAAAAACACACACACACACACACACACACAAACTGGGACGGAAACATAACCTCTTTCCAACTTCGTTGGCGGGGGTAATTATTGTTGCTACATAAAGATCACATAATTCAAACAAACACGCTTTCCAGACAAAACTTCTCGTACAAGAGGCTGTATAACAATGCCTTGGGCTAAAATTATAATACAACGCTTTGTGGTTTGCAACACTGCATTAATGCTTTTAATGGAGTAAGGCCGGACTGCGGATTTTAGTTACCATTAATATTATTATTATTGTAATCATAATTATTACTATTATCAGCATCATCATCATCATTATGATTACCATTATTATTATAATTATTATTGTTATTATTATTATCATTATTATTATCATCATCATCTATGACATGCACACATCCACAATAAGAAAGCCGCAAGAAGGTATAACTTGCATAGTAATCTATATAAGATAAGATAAAAACGATAAGATGAACTACTTAAGTAATCAAAGTAAAATATATGTCGACAAGAAAAGCACTCAGAAAGTGCAGACCTCCAACACGGTCGATTATTTCTCGTGGTTAGGGTTAATTCGATCGACCTTTTGCTCTATCTTGAACTTGACCTTTGACATAGGACTTTCAGAATTAAATCACTTCCCCGTCTAAAGATAACAATTAATCCCTGAAAGTTTCACTAATCTATGAGTAAAATTGTGGCCAGGAAGTGGTTAAAAAAAAGACAAACTGGGGCGAAAACATAACCTCCTCTCAACCTAGTTGGCAGAAGTAAAAAAAAAAAAATACAATTACACATCATCTGAGGAAAATGGTACCCTCCCTCGGCGTTTCTTCCACCCTCCTCCCCCCGATCCAATTTCAGCTTTTAAACTTTAGGAGACTTTTTAATGTCATTCTTAAAACATAGGAGAATTTCCTCAGGGAGTCCTACATGACATTGCTTATCTTGTTCAAATCTTGTTCAAGCAGATGATGTGTCATTTGTCCTACGAGTAGAAATGTTTCTACGGCGTGAATTTTATCATTCAACTTTCAAAAAACGGTTACTAGCGGAATGCGCATTTTTTCATAAATAACCATACTTACGTTAACCACATAGCATACACATTCTTTAAATAACAATGGCACACAGAAAAGAATTTGCATACACCATAAAGATATAAAATAGTGATCTCTTTTAACAGATATATATATAAACATATATATATATATATATATATATATATATATATATATATATATATATATATATTTTTTATACACACACACACACACACATATATATATATATACATATATATATACATACACACATAAATACATATTTATATAATATATATATATATATATATATATATATATATATATATATATATATATATAACGCATGGAACGAAATTCCAAATTCCACGTTACTCCAACCATTCCACCAATGTCAATATAAAATCATATTCAGCTGTAATAAATAATCGCTTGGCACCGCAGATTTCGCAGACGTATCGAGTGAGTCGACTCAGCCTCCGCGAATAGTCAGATCCATCTTGCAAAGAGCATCTTTATTGCAACAATCCATAGCTTCTTAAGTTATCTCTAGCGACGCTATGTTTACTGGGGTCGTTCTTTACAAATTAATAGCACTGGTACATTTACTGCATCTTTGTTCAGCGAAATTCTTCGAGGTTCTTTTTATGTGGTGTTATATTCCCCCAGAATTTTCTCATGCCTTTTGGGCGTGACTTATTTCATATGACTTCTCTCATAGTCTTCTGATTTTCCGAAATTTCCCTCTCTTTCTCTCTCCTCTCTCTCTCTCTCTCTCTCTCTCTCTCTCTCTCTCTCTCTCTCTCTCTCTCTCTCTCTCTCTCTCTCTCTCTCTCTAGAATGCCGTATTTTTATAATCGCTAAAATATATGATATATTCAGATAACAACTAAGAAATTCCCGTTACTATGATATAACTCTCTCTCTCTCTCTCTCTCTCTCTCTCTCTCTCTCTCTCTCTCTCTCTCTCTCTCTCTCTCTCTCTCTCTCTCTCTCTCTCTCTCTCTCTCTCTCTCCATATTTCAATAAAGAAATATATAGCAAATATCAAAGTTTTCAAATCATATGGCAATTTGAGTAACGCTAATAAAATACATATTTTTCAATAGTAACGAACACCCATGGGATAACCTTGATGTCTCTTATCTCATGAATGAAAGAATGAATAATTACAGAAAAAAAAAAAAAAAAAAAAAAAAAAAAAAAAAAAAAAAAAAGCTACCTAAATTTGCTAGATGTGATTCGAGTACCATGGAATTAAATAAATTCTTCTCATTTAGTGACTTTTAAACATTTCGGAGGCTTAAAAAAATACTGATATGTATTCAAATATAAAACTCAGATCAAAGGTAGTATGTCACTTTCGTAATTATCTTCTTCACAAACAACGACAACAACAACAACTACTACTACTACTACTGCTGCTACTATTACTACTACTACTACTGCTGCTACTATTACTACTACTACTACTGCTACTATTACTACTACCACTACTGCTACCACTATTACTACTACTAATACTACTCAAAGTGAACAAACATTTCTAACTTACTTACGAAGCATTAAAGGTCACGAATGCAAGACAACCTTTCACGAAGAGGCAAAATAAAAAGTTGTCAAAAATACGTAACTGGTTGATATACATAGCTGGTAAAAACCAGAATAATTATTAAAAAAAAAAAAACAGTGACTGAAGAATACATTTATAAAATCTGTGGAGCTACAATTAATATAGCTCACTAAATATGTTATATCAAGTGAAAAAAAAAAGGCAAAAGTTAATGCCACTGAAAGAAATTGACTACTGTATGTTGATCTTGAGTTACAACATGATTAACTCGCCATGTCCCAAGTTTGAGACGATAACGAGAAAATGAGACGGAGAAAGGAGGTTTTAGTCTCTTGTAACAGGTAGAAAACCTCTATTTTCTCCCATTCTTTGTACACCACTAAAAACATTTTGTAGAACAGACCGAGCCTGGAAAACGGGGGTATTAAGGGATGAGTACAATC